>NW_016815144.1:131457-162891 GCF_001698545.2 Rhinopithecus bieti
AAAAAAAAAAAAAAAAAAATTAAAAAAAAAGTAGTGTATTAGCTGTGTCTCATACATTTAGATATGTTGTGCTTTCATTTTCATTTAGCTCAAAATAATTTCTAAGTTTGCTTTTTTATTTCTTTCTGACCCAGGGGTTATTGGAAATGTGTTACTTAGTTTGCAAGTATTTTGGGCTTTTGCAAGGATATTTCTGCTGTTGATTTCTAATTTAATTTCTTACTGGTCAGAAAAATATACCTCATATGATTTTTTTTTTTACATTAAGTAGTTTTCCCCAGCTTTATTGAGGTATGGTTGATATAAAAAGCATATATATTTAAGATGTACAATGTGATGTTTTGAGATACATATATACATTGTGAAATGATTACCACCATCAAGCTGACTAGCATATCTATCACCTCACACAGCTACTTTTTTTATGTGCAGCGAGAGCATTTAAGATCGCCTCTTTTAGCAAATGTCAAGTCTACAACACTATATTGTTAACTATAGTCATCATGCTGTGCATTAGATCTCCAGAACTTATTCATCCTGCATAGCTAAAACTTTATACCCTTTGAGCAACAGCTCCCCTTTTCCCTTACCCCCAATCCCTGACAACCACCATTCTACTCTCTGCTTCAATGAGCTTTGATTTTTTTAGATTCCACATCTGAAAAAGTGAGATCAGTTTTTGTCCATCTGTGCCTAGCTTATTTCACTTACCATAAGGTCCTTCCCAGTTTGTGTCATGTTGCAAATAACAGGATTTTCTTTTTTTAAGGCTGAATAATAGGAATAATAGTCCATTTAAATAAATGTGTATGTATACCTGCCCCCCATATTTTCTTTGTTCATCCAATGATAGACACCTAGATTGATGCTGTGTCTTGGCTATTCTGAATAATACTTTATATGTTCTGAGTGCTTTCATATTTATTAAGAATTGTTATATATCCCAGAATATGCTCTGTCTTGGTAAATGTTTTGTGTGTATTTGAGAAGAATGTGTATTTTTCTGTGGTTGGGTGGAATGTCTATAAATTTCATTAGGTCAAGTTGGTTGATAATATTCAATTATTCTGTGTCTTTACTGATTCTGTCTGATTTATCAATTATTAAGGGAGGTAAATTGAAATCTCCAACTAATTTTGAATGTCTGTTTTCTTTGCATTTTGTCTTTTTTCTGTTTCGTGTATTTTGAAGTGATATTATATTAGGTACACAAATGCTTTGGCTTGTTAGGTCCTCTTGATGAATGGACCCTTTATCTTTGTAAAGAGACTCTTTTTATCTTGGTAGTATTCTTCAGAAATCTGTTTTGTCTGATGTGAATACAGCCATTCCAGCTTTCCTTTTATCCTCTTTTTCTGCCTCCTTGTGTGTTAACGGAGTGATTTTTTTTTTGGGTGGGGGGCTGATTTGCTGTAACACTTTGTTCTGCTTCTCTCTTTTATTATTTCATTCATGTTTGCCTTAGGGCTTCTGGTAAACATCTTTAAACTTATTAATATCAATTGAAGGTACACTATGTTATTACTTCAGGAGTGTGCTAAGACTTTGTAATAGTTGATTCCACTTCTCTCCTGTCTTAGGGCTGTTGGTGTCATGCACTTTCTTTTTTCTTTTTTTCTTCTATTGAGACGGAGTCTCCTCCCTCTGTCACCCAGGCTGGAGTACAGTGGCGTGATCTCAGCTCACTGCAACCTCTGCCTCGCAGGTTCAAGCAATTCTGTGCCTCAGCCTCCTGAGTGAGTAGCTGGGATTACAGGTGCCTGCCACCATGCCTGGCTAATTTTTGTATTTTTACTAGAGGATAGGGTTTCACCATCTTGGCCAGGCTGGTCTTGAACTCCTGACCTCATGATCCACCCACCTCGGTCTCCCAAAGTGCTGGGATTACAGGTGTGAGCTACCGTGCCTGGCTCGTGTCATGCATTTTCTTTTTGTGTATGTTTTAAACCCCATGATGCTTTGCTCTTTTTGTTTTGTTTTGTTTTGTTTTGTTTTTGTGATGGGGCTCACTTTGTTGTCTAGGCTGAAGTGCAGTTGCATGATATTGGCTCACTGCAACGTTTGCCCCCCACTTCCCCCACCCCACCTTCCCAGTTTCAAGTGATTCTTATGTCTCAGCCTACTGAGTAGCTAGGATTACAGGTGCATGCCACCATACTCAGCTAATTTTTGTATTTTTAGTAGAGATGGGGTTTCACCATGTTGGCCAGATTGGTTTCAAACTCCTGACCTCAAGTGATCTGCCTGCCTCGGCCTCCTAAAGTGCTGGGATTACAGACGTGAGCCACTGTGCCTACCTGTTATTTTTGTTTTGAAAAGCAACCAGCTTTGAATGAGATTTACTATGAGGAAAGTAATTCCTCTATATTTACCTATAGTTACTATTTCTGATCAGAAAATATACATTATATGATTTGAGTCCTTTCAAATTTGTTGGAACTTTTTTTTTTGAGACGGAGTCTTGCTCTGTCTCCCAGGCTGGAGTGCAGTGATGCTGTCTTGGCTCACTGCAACCTCTGCCTCCTGGGTTCAGGCCATTCTGCTGCCTCAGACTCCCAGGTAGCTGGGACTACAGGCATGCGCCACCATGCCCAGCTATTTTTTTTTTTTTTGTATTTTTAGTAGGGATGGGATTTTACCATGCTGGCCAGGCTGGTCTCAAACTTCTGACCTCAAGTGATCTGTCCGCCTCGGCCTCCCAAAGTGCTGGGATTATAGATGTGAGCCACTGTGCCCGGCCGGGAGTTGTTTTATAGCCCAGAGTTTTGGTGGTTTTTATTCCCTTGGAATCCTTTAGCATGAAGTGTTGCTCTATTCTACTGGTGATAAATTCTTTCAGCTTTTGTATGTCTGAAAGAGATTTTTGCTTTTTATCCCTGTTTATTATTGTGGCAAAATATGCCTAAGACAAAATTGATCATTCAACCATTTTTAAGTATGCAGTGGCATTAAGTACCTTCACATTGTTTTGTAATTATCACCACCATTCATCTCTAAAACTTCTTTCCTTTTTCCAGACCAAAACAATTGTACCTGTTAAGCATTAACTCTCCATCCACAAGTGATCCTCCCACCTCAGCTTCCTGAGTAGCTGGGACTATGGACATGTGCCATTGTGCCCAGCTTATTTTCATGTTTGGTGGTATCCTATTGCCTTTTTAGATTTTAGGACAAAATTGGTATAGATTGGAACTTTGCTCAAGTAATTTTTTTTGTAGAACAGAATCTAGTATAAAGTGGTTCATGCTGGATCTTCAGAACTTGCACAATGTCTGGCAAATGATTGGTTTGCAGTAAGTGTTTACTGAATTAAAATAAATCTCTTGGCCAGGCAAGGTGGCCTGTAATCCCAGGACTTTGGGAGGCCAAGGTGAGTGTATCGCTTGAGGTCAGGAGCTCGAGACCATCCTGGCCAACATGGTGAAACGCCATCTCTACTAAAAATACAAAATTTAGCCGGGGTGTGCTAGCAGGCACTTGTAATCCCACCTACTCCAGAGGCAGGAGAATCACCTCAACTCGTAGGCAGAGGTTGCAGTGAGCTGAGATCACGTCACTGTACCTCAGCCTGGGTGACAGAGTAAGACTCTATCACACACACACACACACACAAAAGTCTTTGCAAAATTATTTAGGAAAAGTATAATAGAACCTAGTTTTTAGTTGATTCTTATACATGGATTATAACCAGAGGATCATTGTACATTTTATGTATAGGCAGTCATAATTTTGAATGGTTATTGGAGGTTATAAAAAAATGGTAATGCAAGCTGAAGGTATACAAAACAATCTTACTAATCAATGGCTAAAATTATGGTTGTTCTGTGGCCTGTAAAATTTTTTGTCAAAACATTAAAATCTCTCTTTTTGTTATAAATGAATAGAGAAATGAAAAAAAGTTATGCTAACATTTAGTATACCATCATGTAAAACATTCGAGGTATTGAGAATTAAAGGGCTTTCTTTCTTTGTTAAAAAAGTAGTTTGAATAGCACTTGCTACCTTCTCACTGTATAAGTTGTTATGAAGCACACATTTTTTCTGTGCCTTGGCAAATTGTCTTTCTCCTTTGTCTGTGTGGATCAGCTCCTCTCAACATTTTATCCTTTGGATTTTAAATGTTGTGAAGTATTCTAGAGTTTCTTTAATGTAAAATTTTTATGGTTATCATTTTATCTGTAGTATCTTCTTCCCTTTCATCTCAGCCACTCTGTTCATTTATGTTAATAAGTGCCTTCACGATATTCTTATGGCTGCATATCTGTAGTCTCCTGAATGGCAGCAATGTCAACATTCCTATATGCATTATTTCTATTTTAATCCCATTTACATTCAATTCAAATTTCACCTCTAGCATTGTCACTTTTCATGTCTTTGCTGCATTTTCATCTTTGTTAGCCAGTTCTCTCTTTGATAGCCACTTTTGTAAAATGTCACGATGGCTTATCATTAGGGCACAAGGAAGCAGCATGACTATGTACTTTGTAGTCTGTGGATGAACTTAATATCAGATGTACAGAGACCATCCACTAATAAACTTTGAAACAAAGACACGATTGGTCATCAGTAATGATGCTCATCTGTTACTTATGTGGACTTAAGACCTAGCAGCAAAGTTTGTACTTTGTGCAATTATTTATAGTTCTTGTGGTAACTGAAATTTGCTTTTATGTTTTTCTGAGACAGAGTCCTGTTGTTGCTCAGGCTGGAGTGCAGTGGCACAGTCATAGTTCACTGTAGCTTCAAAACTCCTGGGCTGTAGTGATCCTCCTGCCTCAGCCTCCTGAGTAGCTGGGACCACAGGTGCACACCATCATAACCAGCTAATTTTTTTGGGTGGTGAGGTAGAGATGGGATCTTGCTATGTTGCCCAGGCTGGTCTTAAATTCCTGGCTTCAAGTGATACTTCCACCTTGGCCTTCCAAAGTGCTGGCACTACAGGTGTGAACCACTGCACCTGACTGTAATTGAAATTTAAATTGTGTAGTTGGAGGACTGGTGTTAACTAAAATATGGTAACTGAAATTCATGCATATCGGAACTGTGCAAAACAACTTCCTATATTTTGTTTCTTCAATAACAAAACATTTTCAAATTATTTTTCCTCTTTAATTATGAGTATTCTCTGTGTTCTGCTGAGCTTACCAAATTCAATTCTCATTCTCTGGAAGATGTCTTAATTCATACAGATGTAGTTATTTCAGTAGATTTAAAAATAAAGCTGTTAATACTATCAGTTGACTTACTGAATCATAAAATTAAGGTGACTAAGTAAATGAAGCTTTTGTAATTCTGTAAATTACATTGAATTACTTGGAACTTTTAAATGAAGCTGAAATCTAGGTGGCTAAATTTACTTAAAAACAGGCTTTTTGGTGGGCATTTATTCTTAATTGGGGAAGTAAGAAGAGTATTTTCTTGCTCTTCCAAATTGCTATTCTTAAAACATTGCTTAAGTAAATGCATTGTAGTGAAAGAATTTTTTTTTTAAACCTCTCAGAGCTTTGTGAGGGATCTACATCTGTCATACCTTGCCTGTTGAGTGGTGTGTTTTTAGTTAAAATTCTGCTTTGTAATCTCTTAATATTAGCATAGATTATGTGCCAATTAGGAAATAATCTCAAAATTTAGAATTCAGAGCTTGTTTGAGTTTTCAGTTTCAAAAAATTTTAAACTAAAAAAAAAAATCATCTCCAGTTCTATCAGGACTTGGGTAAATTAAATCTTTAATTATTTCAGGAAAGAGTCCCTTTCCTTTCAATGTGGAGCTTTTAACTTTGTGTGTTGGCATGTTTTAGATTTATAAAGTTTTCTACTTTAACAATTGTACCCCCCATTTTTCCCATCTTAGATTAGTAGTTACCAAATATTAGTAGCTTTCTCTGGTAAAGTAATTACTGAGAAGTCCTTTCTGTAACCAATATTAACTTCTTATTTTGTAAGTTTTTAAAAGATTCTTATAGTGATATTTCTTGTAGCACAGTAGTCATCTGAAGGTAGCCAGTCACTTTCCCTGGAAGATATAGTAAGTAATATTAGGAGAAAGTATGCAACTGTTAAATTCTTTTATATCACCAACTTTTTCACGATTAAAGTATTTGCTTAGTAGAGTGCTTAGCAATGTCCATTATGATTTCTTTTTTCCATTGGCAATTTTGGGCTTTCCTCAAATCATGGAACTTAGAACTGGAAGGGACATTAGATCATTTGGTTTATTCTCTGATTTTATAGGTCATGACACTGATGCCCAAAGAAATAAATGATTTGCCTGAAGTTGTAGGTAGCTAGTATAACATTAGAAATCAAAAGATGGGCATCGACTCATAGATGATCCCTTGGTTTTCTCTTCTGTACTACAATGCCTCCAATTTATAATCAGAGTCTTCAAAATTTAGGAATTGGATGAATTGCCCCATTCAGTCTATTTCTGTAGTGGGCTCACAGAACCTTATATAACAAACCTTCAAAGTAACTGCATCTTTTAGGAGACTGTTTAGTTTTATATAGGCAAAAACCTAGTTACTATGGGCACTGGGGAGGTAGGGTGGCTACCTAGAATGGAAATGCTAACTGAGTCAGTGCTCCGATTTCTCAAATGTTTTGTTAGGATCCTTTTACATCTTAAATTATTGAGGATCCAAATAGGCTTTGGATTCTTTGGGTAGATCTTCCAGTATTTATCATATCAGATATTCAAACAAATTTTAAAAGTATTTAACTCATTTAACAATAAAAGAAATCCACTATTAGTTCATACAAATAATATTTTAATGAAAAAACCTATTATCCAAAACAAATTTATGAGAAGAGTGGCATTGTTTTACATTTCTGAAAATGTCTTTAAAATGTTTAGTTGAAGATCACGGGGTTCTCATGTCTGCTTCTTCATTCACTCTGTTGTGATTTGTTGTTTGGGTTGAAGTATGTGAAGAAATTTTGCTTGACAAAAATATGTAGTTAGCAAAGACAGCATCTTGGGGACTTCAAGAGTCTTTATCAGAGAACTATTGCTTTATGTGGTTATTACAGTTTAGTCCCTATGGATATGTATTGTGAATATTATATGCAGGCCATCATGCTCCCATTTTAAAAGAGTCATCCAAATTGATAATACATCTCCACCTGTAGTTTCTTTTGGTTCTCCATCATACATTTTTTGTTTCATCCTTACTGACTACTTAGTGATATTTTTGGTGCCATTATCCCCATTATGAAGGGGCTTCTTCAGATTCCTAAAGGATTGTTGGTATTTATCTTAGATTTCCTCAGCCAGTTTCTTAAAGGTATTTCATGAATTTTTTCTTTTTTTTGGGAATGGAGTCTTGCTCTGTGGCCCAGGCTGGAGTGCAGTGTCGTGATTTTGGTCCATTGCAACCTCTGCCTCCCGGATTCAAGTGGTTCTGCTGCTTCAGCCTCCCAAGTAGCTGGGATTACAGGTGTGCACCACCATGCCTAGGTCATTTTTGTATTTTTAGTAGAGATGGGGTTTCACCATGTTGGCCAGGCTGGTCTTGAACTCCTGACCTCAAGTGATCCACCTGCCTCAGCCTCCCAAAGTGCTGAGATTACAGGTGTGAGCCACTGCGTCTGGCCATTTCATGAATTTTAACATCAAGCATGCTACTCTTCCTTGGCACTTACTGGCTGAGTTGTGTGTGTCCCCCCACCCCACCCCAACAGGTTTATATTTTGAAGTCATAACTCCCAGTCCCTGAGTGTGACTGTATTTGGAGATAGGGTCTTTGAAGAGGTAATTAAGTTAAAATGAGGTTACAGGATAGGCCCTAGTCCAGTATGACTGGTAGTCTTGAAAGAAGAGAGTGAAGACACAAAGAGAAGATGGCCATCTGTAAGTCAAGGAGAAAGGCCCTGAGAAGAATTCAGTCCTCGTAACATGTTGATCTTGGACTTGTAGCTTCCTGAGTCGTGAGAAACTAAATTTCCTAGCCACCCACCTGTGGTACTTTGATATGGCAGTCCTAGCAAACTAATACAGCCCTCTTATGTTGTCCTTAGCACTATCACTTTTATACTTTTTTCCAACTATTATGGATGTAAACTTTTGCCAGAACCTTCAATATGGACAGGAAGATATAATGTAGATTGATTTGTGTCATTTGTCATTCAAAATCAGAAAAGCATGACATGTTCAGTCAGTGCCCAATGGCTAGGAGCATTCATTAGCACTCACTTGATATGGCTGATTTACTGTGAGAAAAGTACGTTAACTGTACTAGTCAGTACTCTGGTGGGTTTGTATGCACATCTAGTGTTTCTAAAATGAACCATGTTATGCTGTGTTGAGTAATGCTGCCAAAAGATATTCCTAATCCCTGGGAATGTGGATGTTACCTTCTGGCAGAAGGGGCTTTTTGCAAGTACAAATTAAAGATCTTGAGATGGGAAGATTATCCTGGATTATGCAGTGGGCCATAAATGTAATCACAGATGTCCTGATAAGAGGGAGGCAGAGGAGGGTTTGACATAGAAGAGCAGAAGGTGGTGTGGAAACAGGAGCAGAGATTAGAATGATGTGGTGACAAGTCAAGGAATGCTGGTAGTTACCAGAATCTGGAAGAGGCAAGTGAACACCCCCTCCTGAGCCTTCTCAGGGAGCCTGGCCCTGCTCACTCTTGGATTTGATCCTGTAAGATTTTGTTCAGATTTCTGGCCACCAGAACTGTGAAGAGGATAAAGTTCTGCTAAGAAATTTATATAAATCTTTGCATAAATTTATACAAATTTATACAAATCTTTGTTAGAGTTTGGTTCTTCATGAAATAGATTTAAATTGGAATTTTAAAAGGATGTTATAAAATTGTATAATATTCTTAACATCATAAGGAAAACATGAAAATTCCTCAAGTTTCCTGCCAAAGCCCTATTATGAAATAGTATTTTTTATCTTCAGCTTTGTTGTTTTAAGGCTGATATCTAACCAAAACAGTTGCTAATTTTCCTGTTGTAAATATTGAGGACCAATAGTAAAATGATTTAGAGCAAATTTCCTAACTCCCTTTCTTTGGAGGGATGACAACTTTTTATTAATTCAGATTAATTAAGCATGCTTGCTTTAATTGTAGTTATTAACAAGGTATATTTATAGAGGAATGAGCTATAGTAGAGATACACTAATATAGAACGTAGATTCTTCTCTGAATGTAAATACATGCTACAGAACACATACATTCTTATTTGGGGGCTAGAGGGACTAAGCCATATCTTGGCACTAAACTTTATCTCAGCATTATCTAAAATAAAATTTTCTTAATTATTATATTAATAAACATTTGTTCCAAAATTATTCTACAGGGATTCTTAATAGCACCTAGCAGAGAGCCTGGTACTACTATAAGCTTACTTATAACCTTACTTATAGTAAGTTACTTCATGTTAATTGCAGGAATTTATGAATTTTAATATATTTTAGATATCTGAAATTTATGAAGTAAAAAATACTCTAAAATATACCAGTGATTTCTGATATCATTAGATTTTCTTCCTTTGTATTTCTTTCCTTCTCCTTCCTCCCCTCCCCTTCTTCCTCTTTTTCTTTCTTTCCCTACCCCTTCCTTTTTTCCTTCCTTTAACATTTCCTGCCAAGGAAACACATTTTGGCTAAAATATAATTTGTATCAGTTAATTTTTTTTTTTTTAATGAACAGGTATACTAAACTCTCCCAAACTATTAGTTATTGGTGTGGTAACCAGACCTTCATGCCATCAGAAGAGTTACATACTTCATGTTTATTGAATAAATAATCTAGTGCAGGGGTCAGTAAACTGTGATCCATGAGCCAAATCTAGTCCTTCCCCCTCCATTTTTATAAATAAAGTTTTATTGGAACATAGCTGTGTTCCTTTGTTTACATATTGTTAGGGCTGCTTTGGCTGACACATGGCAAAGTTGAGTCGTTATGACAGAAACCGTATGGCCTGCAAAGCCTTAAAGATGTACTCTCTGATTGTGTCCAGAAAGTTTGCTGATCCCTGATGTGTTATACAAACATTTACTTCAAAAAATTTAAAAAGTGTTCTTGGGATTTAACACTGGTTTCTCTATTTATAGTAAGTAACTTTTTTTTTTTTTTTTTTTTTTAAGATAATTTTCTGGAGGTGGATTTGCTGAAATTCCTTAAGGAGCCAGAAATTTTGAAGAGTGGGGCTGGTGCAGATTGCATGATGATACAAGTTGTACATGTTTATGGCTTTATTCCTACTATATTCTCAGCATATAGGCTTAGCTTGTGTAAGATATGATGGAAGAAATTCTGTTAGAGTTTGGTGTTCTGACACCAGTGGAGAACTGCAGTGCTGTTCTGACACTGATCACACAGCGTTAATGCAGACCCCACAAGGGAAGGGCCCAGTTCCACAGGTCTCCCTTCATTTCAGGTGCTAGTGGCAAGTAGGGTCCCCATTCTACCCATCCTTATGGCCAACTAGCTACAAATCTGGGGAGTTTCCCACAACCCCCCTCAGGGTTGATAATTTACTAGAATGATTCAAAGATTTCAGGGAAACACTACCCATATGATTGCAATTTTATTTAACGGATAGAGATCAGGACCAGCCAAATGAAGAAACACAGGGCAAGGTCTGGGAGCTTCCAAACGTAGAGCTTCCATGCTTCTTGCCATGGAATCAGGACATGCTACCCTCCTGACTCATCAGTGTGTTCACCATCCAGGAAGCTCCACCAGGCTTTAGTGTCTAGAGTTTTATCAGGGCTAGTGCTGTTTTCTCACAGTTGTTTTTGGTTTGTGCAGAAAGAAAAGTAAGACTAATTAGTGTTCATATGTATTGTAAGTTAATGAACTGTTGTCAGGTAAGGCTTATATCGATTCTAAGATTTCCCCCCTTTTTTATGTGAAAATGAAAGTTTATAGTAATATGTTTGCTTTATTTTTATTCTTTTATTTATTTACTTGGATACTCACTCTGTCACCTAGACTGGTGTGCAATGGTGTGATCAGAGCTCACTGTATCCTCAAACTCCCTGGCTCAAGGGATCCGCCCATCCAGCCTCCCAAGTAGCTAGGACTGCAGGTGCATGCCACCATACTTGGCTGATTTTTTCATCTTTTTGTAGAGATGGGGTCTCACTATGTTTCCTAGGGTAGTCTTGAACTCCTGGGTTCAAATGATCCTTCTATCTTGGTGTCCCAAAGTGTAGGGATTACTGTGAGGACTAGTATTTTTTTTTTTTTTTTTGAGACAAGTCTCACTCTGTCACCCAGGCTTGAGTGTGGTGGCACGATGTTGGCTCACTGCAACCTCTGCTTGCCAGTTTCAAGTGATTCTCGTGCCTTGGCCTCCCAAGTAGCTGGGATTACAGGCACCCACCACCATGCTCAACTGATTTTTGTATTTTTAGTGGAGATGAGGTTTTACCACGTTGGCCAGGCTGGTCTCAAACTCCTGACCTCAGGTGATCCACTTGCCTCGGCCTCCCAAAGTGCTGGGATTACAGGCCTGAGCCACTGCGCCCAGCCAGTTGTTTTTTAAAGTGTCCTTATTGGCCAATAAAACCGGCAGCAATACCTTGTACTTCTCCCTGTGTGTCTGTCTGTCTCTCTCTCCCTCCTCTATTACCTTTCCCCCTTCTCCCCTACTCCTTTTCTTTGTCTGTCTGCCTCGCCTCCCTGTCCGCTCCCCCTTCTGGAATCTTTTAAAAACAATTTATTAATCTGTGAAATCCATAGTTAGAATAACCTGGACTGTTCCATCTCCCAGTTACCTTTTTTTTCTTTTTTTGAGATGGGGTCTCATTTTGTCTCCCAGGCTGGATTGCAGTGGCATGACCTTGGCTCACTGCAACCTCTGCCTCCTGAGTTCAAGCCATTCTCTTGCCTCAGCCTCCTGAGTAGCTGGGATTACAGGCACGTGCCACCATGCCCGGCAAATTTTTTGTATTTTTAGCAGAAATGGGGTCTCACCATGTTGGCCAGGCTGGTCTCGAACTCCTCACCTCAGGTGATCTACCTGCCTCAGCCTCCCAAAGTGCTGGGACCCTGTTACCTTATTTTAACACATGCATACACACCAACCCACCATCCCACCCCTGAGTAAACAAAGAATGAAACTTGAACCATCACCCTTATGGGGCCAGAATATTATTTATTTTTAGGATAGAGAATAGGGGCAATGCTATGAATTTAGTTTCTGTTCCAGAGTAAACCAACCAAACATTCTTCCAGTGGTAATGACAGAATACTTCCTATCAAATCAATCTTATTACAGATAACTTAAACTCTGAACAAAATATAAAAAACAAAGAGCACCTGAAGAACAACTAGTAGCAGACAGAAACTACAAAGAAGAAGGTGTTATTATATACTTTCAAAAATGAAACAGCCCTGGTTGGTTTGCTATTTTTTTGAACAGTCTCGTTGTGATGCCCAGGCTGGAGTGCAATGGTGCGATCTCGGCTCACTGCAACCTCCGCCTCCTGGGTTCAAGCAATTCTTCTGCCCCAGCCTCCCAAGTAGCTGGGACTACAGGCATGCACCACCATGTCCAGCTAATTTTTGTATTTTTAATAGAGTCAGGGTTTCACCATTTTGGCCAGGCTGGCCACGAACTCCTGACCTCAAGTGATCCATCCACCTTGGCCTCCCAAAGTGCTGGGATTACAGACGTGAGCCACCGCGCCTGGCTGGGTTTGCTAATTTTTGTAGCTAGTTTTACACCATGCTAGACAGCTAAAACTCAGTTAGGAAACTGCTTATAGCTTGTGACCCAGAGGGCAGAGTTCATGGTGACCACAACAGCTGGAAAGTGAGTGGAAAGAGAGACCTGAAGGGAAAGATCCCCAAATTTTGCATTAAACTTTATTTAATGTATTATAGGCTGAGCTGCGTGTGGAGCAAACTGCATGCAACTCAGCCAAGGATAAAAGAACTGAACAAAGATTTCAGCTGCTGTCCATCTTGGAGGAGAAAGTTTGCAGTTTAAGTCAAGCTAAGTTTAGTATAAACTTTTTTTTTTTTTTGAGGCCGGCTCTCACTCTCGTCGCCCAAGCTGGAATGCCGCGGTGTGATTACGGTTCACTGCAGCCTTGTCTTCCCAAGCTCAGCCTCCTCCTCCCACCTCAGCCTCCCAAGTAGCTGGGACTACAGGCATGCGCCACAACACCTGGTTAATTTTTTGTATGTTTTGTAGAGATGGGGTTTCGCCATGTTGCCCAGGCTGGTGTCGAATTCCTGGGCTCAAGTGCCTCCAAAAGTGCTGGGAATACAGGCGTGAGCCACTGTGCCCGGCCTGCTATAAACATTTTTTGTTTGTTTTTTCTTTTCTACTTCTTATCTTTTTATTTTTCCTGCCCTTGGAAATCAAAACATTTTTTAAAGGACTATAACAGAATCTAGAGTTTCTGTAAGATATCATTTACCACATATAGAATGTAATCTAAAATTACCATACTTAGGAAGAACCATGAAAACATGGCCAATATTCAAGAGAAAAGATAATCACTTGAGATAAAACTTGCAATTACATGCATGTTGGATAAATGATGATTTCTTATATGTGACTACTTAGGGATTTAGGGATTTAAAACGTTTTCTAGTCAAAGGGAATTTTAGGGTACTGATTCTAGTCTAATTCATTGTTTTTCTCATGTATCTAAGGTCTGACTGGCACTTACCAGTTTGTTAGCCTCTTGCACTGATGTTACTCATTTTCTTTCCTTCTTGGTGTGCTTCTTCCCCTGTAAGGTGTTAACTTGTTTAGTGTACATGAGTCAAGGATGAGGAAATAGAAACCATTCTAACTATCTTAAATATAAATTTGCTCTCCACAAATAAGTTCCAGAACTCAAAAACTGATACACTGGGGAAGCTATAACCACTGATGGTGCCATAGAAATTACTGAATTTAAGAACCTTATGCAAGGGTTTCAGGCCATTGCTTAGAAAGCTGCTGCCACTGTTGCTGCCTCAACTGCCTCTTGACACCCACAGACCTGGTGACTGGGCATTGAACTTGGAGTCTAGCCGTTGTTTCCAGTGTGGTTGCCTGTAAACATCCGAACAGTTGGAGAATGGACACTGGAGCATCAATTTGGAAAAAAAAATCTTATTTCTTGTCTTGCTTTGCCAGTAGGAAACGTAAAGTGGTAATAAGAGATCTCCACTTCACTTTCAGTTTCTGAATCCCATGAAAGTATTTTTTGATAGATCAGAAATTATATCCAGAAGCCTGGTGGTGAGAACAACTGGATAATATTGATTTTAGCTTTTTAGCTTCTGCAGTGCAAGCAGATACTCTTGGGGCAAGGATTGGGAGGGTAGAATTAAGATTGAATGAGCTGGTTTTACATCATGCCTTGAAGGAATAACAGTTGAATTGGGCTTAACGGAAGCCTGTGCATTTATCATGTTGATACGGAGTATAGATGCATTCCAGTCTGAGGTAATGTCATTAGAGAAAGACATGGATGGTTTTTTCAGGGTGATTAGAATGTAGGGTATGATTTCTGCAATGAGGAAAGTACCTGGAGATCAGTTTGCAAAAACCTAAAGTTCTCAATTGTAGCTTATTTTCCTTTGATTTGGTTTCATTGCTGAGGCTGACTAATTGTGTTGTGCTAGGGGAGTAGCTGGTATCCTTTGGCTTCTTCTCTGCTTCTTATATCTGCTAGGTGCTGGAATTATACAGCTTCTGAGTCAGAGCAATATGCTTAGCAGAAGTAAGCATCAGTCTTCCTGAACCATCAGATGGCAGACTGACGTGATATGCCCTGAATCAAAGGAAAGGCAGTATCTTTTGGAAAGTGGAGACTCTGTTCTTTGCTTTTAGGGTAAACAGCAGGCAATCCTGCTTCTGTTCAATATGCTTTTTGGAGAAATGAATCACTTAAGCCTGCATTCTGCCTCAAATAATCTATATTTGTGGGGTTAAGGAAGCAAACCTTCAATCCCTCCCTGTTGATCACGAAGTGTAGGTGAAACCATTTCTCTGTTGTGTCCTAAAATTTGACAATAGAGTGTTCTCATTTCACTTAGAATAAAACTACCTTTTTTAAAAAAATAAAATAAACATAAGCGACTTTGGAACTGTCCTTAAGCTGATTATAAACAGTTAGTTTGGGAGTCTCCTTCCAAATTTCATGTTCTTTTGGTTGTCTGTAAGCCATTCATTCACCAGGCTGCTGCTCAGACCTCTGAAGTCTCAGTCTTCACAGTAGCCTAATCTTGCTTTAAAGTCTGGAAATGGATTTTTACTTCCTGTAGTTGGAAGTTCAGATACCATAGCATGGCATAAAAGGCTCATTGATGTGGTCTCTTCAACTCTCGCATTTCTGCCCTGCCCAGCTTCTTGAAGTGTGCAGACACAGCTGTAAATTTGTGCGTCTTTGCTTTTCCATTATCTGTTTGTCTTACCTGAAATTCAGTTTGTCATGTTTCTGTTCTGCCTAATAGGAACACCATCTGAGGTCTTCACTAATCAGCTCAGGATAGAGTTACTGGCTCTCTCTTTGTTTTATACCTTCTAACTTATTCCTTCTTTTACATTGATTTTTGGGTATGTGTTTTTGTTCCTTACCTTACTCTTTAAAGATAAGGACCATGTTTTATTCATCTCTATATCTTTATTACATAGTAACTGGCACTTACATCGTTTGATAAGGATATGTGGCAGTGTGGTGTACTCTGGAGTCATAAAGACCTGTGTTTGAAGCCATGTTCTGTCACTGTGTGATTTTTTCCTACCTACTTAACTTTTTGAGTTTAGTTATCTCATATGCAAAATTTGGACAATAGTGCTAATCTTGGAGATTAAATAAGGAATTGCACATAAAGCATTTACCTTTACATAGTGTTGGCATTATTAGTCATCACGTCTGTCATCCCTTTTTTCTCTTATATTCAATCTCTCTTGTGTTCCCACTTCCAATAAATATTTAACATGCGTATGTCTTCCCATCTTAAGTTTTCCTAACCATGCCTTTTGATAAATTACCTTTCTCTGTTGTCAGTTTACAACGAGGTCTTGAATCTGCTATTTCCTGGCAGCATCTTTCTTCAAACATATGTATGCCTCAATCCATTGTGATTTAAAAAAATTTTTTTAAATACAGAGCCTTGCTGTGTCACACAGGCTGGAGTGCAGTGGCATGATCGAAGCTCACTGCAACCTCTGTCTCCCGGGTTCAAGAGATTCTTGTGCCTCAGCCTCCCAAGTAGCTGAGACTACAGACATGCACCATGACACCTAGCTACTTTTTGTATTTTTAGTAAAGACAGGGTTTTGCCATGTTGGCCAGGCTGGTCTCGAACTCCTGACCTCAGGTGATCTGCCTGCCTCAGCCTCTCAAAGTGCTGGGATTACAGGTGTGAGCCACCGCACCCAGCTGATCTATTGTATTTGACTTTGTTTCCTTCCACTCCCTGGACATTGCTTTTGCAGAGTTGTCAATTATATCTTTGTTCTAAATGTAATAGAATTTTTTTTTTTTTTTACTTCATCCTTTGTACTACATACCAGGTTTGTAATTATGTTTATTTGTATGCTTACTTATTTAATGGCTATTCTTTCTTTTGAGGTTAAGCTTAATGATGACAGGAACCTTATCTGTTTTGTATGTCATTGTATCCCTAGTATCTTCAATAGGGCCTGGCAAGGAGTTGATCCTCAAGTCTCTAAATTTTCAGTGTGTCACTTTAGAAAATCTGCAGTTCTTTGCAAATAGGGCACAGGTGTCAAGTTTGTTTTTAGAAAGGTTCTCCATTTTGAAGCAGAATGCATACACTCTAGTGTAAAATTTCAATTATCAATTATTTGGTTCAGAATGTTAAATAGATGACTTAATGTGATCACTAAACATTTTGCCTGCCTGTTTCCTGAAAAGTCAAAATGTGGGAAATTAAAAGGATGACGTAGATTAGAATTTGTATAATAATTTAGTATTACTGGTGTTTGCATTGTTCTCTACATTTCCACTCTGCCTTGCAATTCTTGTGAAATGACCAGGCAAGAGCTATTTAACCAAGAAATAGGAGAGCAAATGGACTTCAGTCATTAAAAAATCCCTGTGCCTGTTACTTTTATTAAAAACCTACACCCATTTCTGTCAGATGAGGTCATGTCAGTCTTTAAACTTTGCCTTTAGGCTAAAGGTAAAGGGAAGCATGGTATAAAAGATTGATCTTATTTCCCCTTTCCTCTCTAGTTTTCTTCTTTTCCCTTTTTTCCCTCATACTCTGTGCTTCAAACATTCTAATTTATTTACTATTCTGGAAGTATACGTTTGTAGTGCTAGTCCCTTTGCCTGGAATGTCTGTCTCCCCTATTTCTTCTGCCTAACTCTTGCTCATTCTTTAGGCTTCATCTTAATTGTCTCTGCCTAATGGAAACCTTTTCCTTGCTCCCAGAAGACTAGGTTTGATTTTTCCTAATACTTCTGTATATACCCCTGCATGACAGATAGCTTCTCTTTGATCTTCCTGATCTATGCTTTCTTTTTCTGTCCTGTTCTTTGCTCAGTGGGCTTACTTGTATGGATTTTGTCAATCAGTATCTGTGACTTGGACTTCACAGTTCAGCTAGTGTAGAACACAGGTAGATTGGAAGCAGTGAGAAAGGCCAGTTCAGAATATTTATTTCCCTGGTTTCTTCGCTGTGAGGTTACCTTGGGTTGGCAGTGTCCTGACACAGGTACTACCCCCCTCCAGGTGGCCTTCTCTATGTGACTTTCTGTTCCACATTGTTGTAATCTCTCCCATCCCTTGCCATTTGGATTTAGAAGTACTGCTCCTGCTGTTAGTGCTACTTCCTATATTTCCCATGTTTTCCCCTTTCCCCTCATCACTCCATTGTGTTTACTTCTTTTGTGTGTAAATAATCTGTGAATGATCCTCATTGAAATATTGTGTTCGTTTTTGATTGGAAGTCTAGTTAGTATATCCCCAACATACATTATTTGTGATACTGCCTTCTCTCTCTCAAACAATTGCCTGTTTTTGCCTTTGCCCTCATTTTAGGTGAACAGGAGCCTCAGTTGGTGAAATTCTAAAGCACTCTACCCACATTAGATAGGACAGTGCTGTTTTAGTTTATATTATATATTGCGATTCTCTGTAAGACTTGATTTGAAATTAGGGTTGAACAATAAAAAAAATTTGAAAATTAGTGACTACAAGGGAAAAAATCCTAAACTATCTTTAATGGCATTTAAAGGTTCTTTAAAGGTCTGGCATCTGGTGTCTGCCTTAATTTTTTGCCTTTTCCTAACTCTTCTTGGACTTTTAACTTCCAGGGATAACAACTGTTCTCTCCCATGTTAGTGTCTTGACATATGTTATTACAGACATGCATCACCTAGCTAATGCCCACTCTTCATTTAGTTCTTATTAACCTAACTTTTTTAAAAGGGTGGTTTTCCCCTGTTTCTCCTTTCTGACCTGTTTCTTGCCAGCACACGTGCTATTAGGAGTCTCTGTTAACTATTTTTGTGGCATCCTATACTTTCCCTTCATAGCATTTGTTATTTGAATTATATGGCTATTTGTCTTGATTGTTCGGTATGTCTCTTCCATAGGAGGTGTATTATGGTCATTGCTCTATTCCCGTTGTCTAGCATGCGTGCGTGCATTTATCTAACAAATAAAAGGGAAGGATGTTAGAGTGGAAGGATAATCACATCATCTCTTTGGAGGAGTATGATGCAGAATTTAGGGCCATTAAAATTCTTCACTGTTTTGAATGAGGCCATCCCCTTTTAACTTCAGTTAATGAAAATCAGCCTATCTTTTAAGAGAAATTTTATTGGATTGCAAGTTACAGGCATAGGACAAAGAGCTTTTTGTTTTGAACAGTTTGAGAATAACTTGCTGGTATGATGCTCTCATTACCCCTGAATACTGTGGTGTGTATTTTCTTTTTTCCATTTTTTTTTTTTTTTTTTTTGAGACAAGGTCTGGTCCTATTGCCTAGGCTGGAGTGCAGTGGCACGATCTTGGCTCACTGCAACCTCCACCTCCCGGGCTCAAGTCATCCTGCCACGTCAGCCTCCTAAGTAGTTGGGACTACAGGTGCGTACCACCATGCCTGGCTAATTTTTGTATTTTTTGGAGAGACAGGGTTTTGCCATATTGCCCAGGCCAGTCTCAAACTCGTGAGCTCAAGCGATCTGCCTGCCTCAGCCTCCAAAGTGCTGGGATTATAGGTGTGAGCTACCATGGCCAGCCGGGATGGTGTGTGTTTTCTAGAAGCAAATACATTTTACTGCATCACTGCAGTATGCTCATCAAAGTCGGGTGATTACCACTGATACATTGCTACCATCTAATCGTCAAATTCCGTTCAAGTATGCCAGTTGTTCCAATAGTTTCATAGGAAAGGATCCAGTTCAGAAACACTTAAATATCATGTCTCCTTCATCTTCCTCAGTCTGGCACAATTCTGCAGTCTTCTCTTAACCTCATCTGACCTTGATCCTTTTTTTTTTTTATTTTTTATTTTTTGAGACGGAGTTTCGCTCTTGTTGCCCAGACTGGAATGCAATGGCGCGATCTCGGTTCACCGCAATCTCTGCCTCTCGGGTTCAAGTGATCCTCCCGCTTCAGCCTCCCAGGTAACTGGGATTGCAGGCATGTGCCACCATGTCAGGCTAATTTTGTATTTTTAGTAGAGATGGGGTTTCTCCGTGTTGGTGAGGCTGGTCTCGAACTCCTGACCTCCCAAAGTGCTGGGATGACAGGCGTGAGCCACCGCGCCTGGCCCCTTGATTTTTTTTTTTGAGGCAAGGTCCTGGTCTGTCGCTCAGGCGGCAGTGCAATTGTCCTGTCATGGCTCATTGCAGCCTCCACCTCCTGGGCTCAAATGATCCTCCTGCCTCATTTTTTGTTTTATTTTGTAGAGATGAGTTCTCACTATGTTTTCCAGGCTGGTCTCAAACTCCAGGGTTCAACCATCCTCCCGCTTTGGCCTACCAAAGTACTGGAATTACAGGTGTGAGCCACCATGCCTGGCTGACCTTGATACTTTGGAAAATTTATAGCCAGTTGTTTTGTAGAATGTGTCTCCATATGGGTATGTGTAATGCTTCCTTGTGATTAGATTCAGGTGTTTGTTTTTGTTTTTGAGACAGAGTCTCACTCCGTCGCCCAGGCTAGAGTGCAGTGGCACGATCTTGGCCCACTACAACCTCTGCCTCTGGGGTTCAAGCGATTCTCCTGCCTCAGCCTCCTGAGTAACTGGTACTACAGGCACGTGCCACCATGCCCAGCTAATTTTTTGTATTTTTAGTAGAGACGGGGTTTCTCCATGTTGGCCAGGCTGGTCTTGAACTCCTGACCTCAAGTGATCCACCTGACTTGGCCTCCCAAAGTGTTGGGGTTACAGGCGTGAGCCACTGTGCCTGGCCTGATTCAGGTGATATATTAAAGATTACTTTTTGAAAGCAGTATTTGCCTATTTAAAAGCTACTCTCACTGTCTTCTTTTTTTTTTTTTTAACGTTTTGTGGTTTATATTGTAAAATTTTTTTCCGAGTGTTTTAGTTTTGTGTCTTTTGAATCTATGATAATCTTGAAATCTAGAGGAAACCTGTAGAGAACTTGGCATGCCCATCAAGATGTGATGTCCCTAAAAATATTTTGGAAGAGACCAGCAAAATGTACTGTTAGAGGAATTTTTTTCAATTAATTGGGAATAATCGATTTTGCTTTGTCATTAAGATCATTTCTAATTGAAAAATTCTTTGGCTTTTGAATTGCAAGTGGTACTTAAACTTCTAACGCATAAATAAGTATATTTAATTATGGCAGAACTTATTTCTAAAATAGCCTTCTTGGTTAAAACAAATTGTACACATTTCATCTCTCAGTTTTAGCTCTGAAATAATTTGAACATCCAAACGAAGGCAGTCAGAATCACTGTTCTAAGCCTATTTTTAGATTTTTTTCCCCTTCAGTTGGTTTCCTTTCTAGCCACCTGCAGTTTTATGTGCAGTCGCACGTGCTCATTTTTTCTAATTTTCCCCCTCCCCTGAAACTTGGCAAGCAGCTTCTTTATTGCTTTTGGTTTGTTCTTTTTGAAGAGCAAAGTGTAAATTATAAAGGCTTCATTGAATGTTTAAATTTATTTAAAAATATTTTTGAGAAAATGCAGCATAATTATGGAATACAGGACACTCTGCCTCTAAGAATCTTTTCTGATTATAGTTCATCTAGATATTATTATATTAATATACTACATATTAATATGCAGAATATATCTTTTTTATTCTTGTGGCTTTTTTCTGTTTTTAAAGATTTGGATGACAGAGCTTTAGGAGATGGAACTGGAAAAAAGTTAAAAACATTGCCTCTTCTAATCATATAACTGGAGTCACAAAAATACAGTGATACTTATTTTAATAGGAGTACTTATTGAATTTACATTTAATGTAGTTAATGATGTGTTTGAATTCAAATGAAACATCATTTTGTGTTTTCTACTTATGTCATCTGTTCTGTCTCTTTTTTTCTCTTTTCTTACTTTCTTTTGGATTAACTTCCTTTGGAGATTTGTTATGTGTGTACATGCTGACTCCTGCTTGTGGTGAATTGTTTCCTTATGTGTTTTGTAAATTTGTGTTGTGAGCTTATTTTAAGATCTCATCTGTTGAGATCTCTGCGCCGCCTAAGGGATATACCGTTGATCAGCTAAACTGAAGGTATATTCCCTCTTCTGCTAAGTGTTCTAGGATGCTGTCAGTCCAGGACTATAATTTTTGAACCTGAAAACTTCATGGAAACGTGTATACTTTCTAGAACATTCCCCAACCCCACCTCGGTGTGTGTGCCTTAGTTTCCTATAGCTGCTGTAACAATTTATCACAAATTTAGTGACTTGTAACAACTTTATTTTACAGTTCTGGAGGTCAGAAGTTTGAAATGGGTTTCACTGAGCTAAAATCAATATGTGGATAGGGCTGTGTTCCTTCTAGAATCACTGGGGGAGCATCTGTTCCCTTGCCTTTTTTTTTCAGCTTCTAGAGGCCACCTGCACTTTTGGTGCATGACCCCTTCCTCCATCTTTAAGTCACCAATGGCCAGTTAGGTCTTTTTTGTATGGCATCACTGATCAGTACTGACCCTCTGGCTTGCCTCTGTGGCTTATAAGGACCCTTGTGATTTCATTTGTTTCACCGCCCCCCCCCCCAATACTGGGTAACACCCTATCTCAAGATTCTTAATCACATCTGCAAAGTCCCTTTTGCTCTATCAGTTCTAGCTTCCCACTTTCAGCAAGCCCAAAGGATATTTTAATTTTGTCCCCATGTGGCATAAGAGTACAAGCTCCTTTGCTAGAGGCCAAAAAGCTACTACAGAGTAGCTGCAGCCTTGTTCATGTTTTCTGCTCCGAATTTTCATCCTCTGTTTTTCCTAGTCTCCCTGGATTTTCTTCACTCTCTTTAGTTTTGGACTGTGAATTTTAAAAAGATGCTTTCATAGCATCTTTAAATCAAGCATTTTTAGGTAGTTTCTAGTGGGAGAGATTTCAGGTTATCTAATGTGCCATATTGCCCCAGTTGGCATTGCTTATATTAGTAAGGTGATAATGACTTTAACAAGACATGCAGTCTGTTTCTTTGTTTTCCTATTATCCTTTAATTTAAAAGGCTTTTAATGTCAATCAAAACCCCTTAGTGAATCTCATCTTTGAAAAGTCAGTTAATTGTGATTAAAACTCAGTTTCTTCATATGAACATTCCGTTCTAGTCTGATATCGACAAGCCATGCCTTTTTTCTTTAATCTGAATCAGCATGTCTTCGTTTACAGCTCTGTTCCCACTGTTCAGCCAGACCTGGTTTTTCCTTGCCTCCCTTCTTGACTGTCTGCTGAAATTCTCCCTCATTTTAAAATTTTCTGTGTTTCTGCTTATCTCATTTGAGCTAAAGGCATATAGATAATCTTCTGTACCAAGCTGTTATCTTTGGACTTCATTTTACAACTCCCTCCCTTCCTCCCTGTGATAATATGTGAATGTGATTTAAAACCAATCACATACTACCTAAGGGATTATAATGACAAGCAGAATTCAGTGCAATCCCTTCCTATCCCTAGTCGTGCTTTCCAGAGCACTCAGAGAGTGCATATTGTATACCAGACTTTTTATATAAACGAACACCTATGAATTAATTCGTTCTTATAACAACCGCATTTTACAGATGAAGAAATTGATACACAAAGAGCTTATGCAACTTGTTCAGGACAATACATCTATTAAATGGCATCATTTGAACCAGGCAGTCCGGTTTTAGAATCTACTTGTTATTGCTATGCTATACTGTCCTTAGTTTTAGACTAAAAATTATTTTCCTTTAGACTTTAAAAAAAATAAATTTTACTGTGTATATTTGAGTTTTACAACATAATGTTATGGTAGGGGTCCCCAACCCCTGGGCTACTGGCCCGTACTAGTCCGTGGCTTGTCAGGAACTAGGCTGCACAGCAGGAGGTGAGCGGAGGGCGAGTGAGCATTACTGCCTCCTGTCAGATTAGCTGCGGCATTAGATTCTCATAGGAGCACAAACCCTATTGTGAACCTTATGTCCAAGGGATCTAGGTTGTACGCTCTTTATGAGAATCTAATGCCTGATGATCTGAGGTAGAACAGTTTAATCCCAAAACCATTCCCCTGTCCCCCCAGTGCGTGGAAAATTGTCTTCCACAAAACCGGCCCCTGGTGCCAAAAAGGGGACTGCTGTGTTATGGAATACATATAGATAGTAAATTAGTTACTATAGGGAAGCAGATAAACACATCTGTCATTTCACAGTTACTTTTGTTAATTGACAAGAGTAACTAAAATCTACTTATTTAATGAAAATCTTTAATACAGTCATAGCTTGCTTAATGACAGGGAAATGTTCTGAGAAATGTGTTCCTAGGCCATTTTGTTGTGTGAACGTCATAGAGTGTACTTACACAAACCTAGATAGTATAGCCTATTGTATACCTAGACACTATGGTACAACCTGTTGCTCCTAGGCTACAAACCTGTATAGCATGTTACTGTACTCAGTACTGGAGGCAATTGGAACACAGTGGTATTTGTGTATCCAAACATATCTAAACAGAAAAGGTACAGTAAAAATACAGTATTATAATCTTATGGAACCATTGTTATTATGTGGTGTGATATATATGTGGTCCATTGTTGACCAAAATGTTATGTGACAACATGGCTATAATACAGTTTTATTAGCTGTGGTCCTCATGTTGTACCTGGACCTCTAAACTTATTCTGCATAGCTACTATTTTGTATCTTTTGACCCATATCTCCCCTTCCTGTTCTCCCAAAATAACCATGGTAACCACTGTTTCATTCTCTATTTCTGTGTATTTGAGCTCTTTTATTTTTTGAGACTGAGTCTCACTCCATCACCCAGGCGGGAGTGCAGTGACCAATCATGGCTCATCGCAGCTTCGACTTCCCAAGCTTTTAAGCTCTTTTATTTTATTTTTTGAGACTGGGTCTCACTCTGTCACCAGGCTGGAGTTTCTCCGTATTGCTTTGGTTATTTAGGATTTCTGTGGCTCTATATGAATTTTAGGATTTTTTTTTCTATTTCTGTGGAGGATGCCGTTAGAATTTTGATAGGGATTGGGTTAAATCTGTTTATTGCTTTGGGTAGTATGGCTGTTTTAACAATATTAATTATTCCTGTCTATGAACATGGGATATCTGTCCATTTATTTGTGTCTTCTTCAGTTTCTTTCATCAGTGTATTATAGTTTTCAGTCTACAAACCTTTAACCTTCTTGGTTAAATTTACTCCTAAGTATTTTTTTTTTTTTTGATGCTATCATAAATGGAATTGTTTTCTTGATTTCTTTTTCAGCTGGGTTATTGTATATAGAAATGTTACTGATTTTTGTATGTTGATTTTGTATTTAACTTTGCTGAATTCATTACTTCTAGCAGTGTTTATATTTTCTGTGGAATCTTTGGGGTTTTCTGCATTTAGGAACATGTCATTTGCAAATAGAGATAATCTTACTACTTTCTTTCTGCTTTAAATGCCTGTTTATTTCTTTTTCTTGTTTGATGGCTCTTGCTAGTACTTACAGTACTATGTTAAATAAAATTTTGTATTTTAGAAGTCAACATATTTTAAAGGAAATAGTTCATTTCTTCTAGCTTCCAGTATTGTCATTGAGATGTCTTATGCGTCACTGATTCCAGATCCTTGGTATATTCTTATCTTTTTCTCTCTGGAAACTTTGGGCATATTGAATGTCTTTACTGTGGTGTTTTGAAATTTCACAGTTATGTAACTTGGTATGGCGTTTTTTTTTTTTTTTTTTTTTTGAGATGGAGTCTCGCTCTGTCGCCCAGGCTGGAGTGCAGTGGTGTGATCTCGGCTCACTGCAATCTCCGCCTCCTGGGTTCAAGCAATTCTTGTGCCGCAGCCTTCCGAGTAGCTGGGATTACAGACATGTGCTACCACGCCTGGCTAATTTTTGTATTTTTAGTAGAGACAGGGTTTTGCCATGTTGACCAGGCTGGTCTCAAACTCCTGACCTCAGGTGATCCACTCACCTTGGCCTCCCAAAGTGCTAGGATTATAGGCATGCGTGCCCGGCTGGTTATGGTCTTTAACATTTTTTTTTTTTTACTAAAAAAAAAAAGTCCGTAAAGAGATGGGGTTTTCCTGTGTTGCCCAGGCTGGCTTTGAACTCCCAGGCTCAAGTGCTTCTCCTGCCCCAGCCTTCTGAGTAGCTGGGATGTGTATACCACTGTACTTGGCAGGTATTGGTCATTCATTTATTTAATTTTTAAATTTTTATTATATTGATTGATTGGCAGACAGGCTCTTGTTCTGTTGCCCAGGCTGGAATGCAGTGGTGCAGTCGTAGCTCACTGCAGCCTTGAACTTCTGGGCTCAAGTGATCTGTCCTGCCTCAGCCTCCTGAGTAACTAGGACTACAGGTGCGTGCCACCACCCTTAGCATTTTTTTTTTTTTTTTCCCAAATAGAGGAAAGCTCGTGCTATGTTGCCCATGCTTGTATCAAACTTTGGCCTTAAGCCATCCTCCCGCCTTGGCTTCCCAAAGTGCTACGATTTACAGGGCTAAGCCACCATGTGGTATTGGTCTTTTAAGAATACATTGTGCTGGCACTTGGTGAGCTCTTTTTAATCTGAAGATGTGCTACTGCATTTTTGGAAGATAATATTCTTTGATTATTTCTTTTCCATTGTATTCTCTCTTCTTTTTTTTTCCTAAGTGCTCCATTCAGATACTAGACTTTTTGTGTTAATATTTTACTGTTACTTTCCTTCCTAATTTTCACCTCTTTGGGAGACTTCCTAAGCTTTAAATTCCAGTCTGTTGTGAGTTTTTATTCTTTTTTTTTTTTTTTTAATTTTTTAAGCGTTTTCTTGTCCTTAGTTCCTTTTTTATAAACTGAAACTTAATGATTAGTTTTTTTTCTGCACTTAAGTTCCTTTTCCTTTATTTTTTAAAATTTTTAAAATTTTTTTGAGATGGAATTTGCTCTTGTTGCCCAGGCTGCAGTGCAATGGCACGATCTCGGCTCACTGCAACCCCTGCCTCCCAGGTTCAGCCGATTCTCCTGCCTCAGCCTCCCAAGTAGCTGGGATTACAGGCATGTGCCACCACGCCTGGCTAATTTTTTGTATTTAGTAGAGACGGGGTTTTACCATATTGATCAGGCTGGTCTTGAACTCCTGACCTCAGGTGATCCACCAGCCTCGGCCTTCCAAAGTGCTGGGATTACAAGCGTGAGCCCACACCTGGCCTCTTATTTTTATTTTTTAAAGTATTATTCTATTCCCTGCAAAATCTATTTTTTTCCAGGTTTTTTTTTTTCTGTTTTGTTTTGGGGTCTCCCCCTTTATGAAATGTTGCCCTCAGATAGTCTGGTGATTCTTGGCTTTCTGTTTGTATTTAAGAATAAGAGACTAAAATGCTTAAGTAGAAACTCTTCAAGTGTGTGACAGAGTCTATTAATTGGTGGTGTGACATGGCCACCAATTGATAGCCTCTGGCAATTGGTGGCCATATCATGTTGGTGGATGAATCACACCACCAATTGATAGCTTTTGTCATATACTTAAAGATGGGGGCACCTCCAACTTTCATCGTATGGAAGTCTTTTCTCTTGTGCCATTCTGTATCTGCAGTGGAGAATCTTCTAATTTCCTTCATGAGAGTCACATTCTTAAGGGAGAACACGGTGAGTGGAAAGACTGGGAACTTCATTGTTCGATTTGCAGATACTCAATTCTTCAGCTTTTTGTTGTTTCTCGCTTTTAAAAGAAAGTTCTATTGAAATATAATTAACATCATGTAATTCATCTGTTTAAAGTATACAGTGCATTAGGTTTTGCTGTGTTCACAAAGTTATGCATACGTTACCACAATCAATTTTAGAACATTTTCATTACCCCAAAAAGAAACCCCATACCCCTCAGCTAATCACTCCCAATCATAGCATCCCCTCTCCTTCCAGTCCTAACAATTAGTCATCTGGTTTTTGTCTGTATAGATTTGCCTACCATGGGCATTTCATGTGAATAGATTCAAGCAATATGTGATCCTTTGTGCTTCTTAGTATGATATTTTCAAGGTCCATGCATGTTGTAGCATGCATTAGTACTTTATTCCTTTTTATTTCCAAGTAACATTCTGTTGTATGGATAGACTACCTTTTCTTTTTCTGTTCATCATTTTATTTGATAGACATTTGGGTTGTTTCCACTCTTTGACTGTTACGAATAATGCTGCTGTGAACAATTGTGTACAAGTTTTGCATGGACATATGTTTTCAGTTATACTGGTTGTATACCTAAAAGTGGAATTGCTGGATCGTATGGTAACTCTTGTTTAACTGTTTGAGGAACTGCTGACTGATTGCCCAAATGGCTGTCCCATTCTATATTCCCATCAGCAGTGTATGAGCATTGCAGAGAAACACTTCTTTTGTCTTCACATCCTTACAGACTTGTTTTGTCTAGTATTATTTTTTTGAAATAGGGCCTTGCTATGTTGTCCAGGCTGGCTTCAAACTCCTGGACTCAGTTGATCCTCCTCCATCAGCCTCCTGAGTATCTTGTACTAGAGGCATGTGCCACTGCACCCGGCTCTATTTTTTTTGATTATAGCTATCCTAGTGAGTATGAAGTGGTATCTTATTGTGGTTCCTCATTTAAAGAACCTGGCTTTCAGAGGCTGTTTCTTTTAGGACAAATTGCCTTTCTGTGTGCAGATGTTTTAAATTCTGCTTCTATTCGGATGAGTTAGCTGCCTTGCCTTGATTTGTTTTCTGATATTCAGAGATTTGTTGGAAATACTTGTCCCTTATCCCTCTAAAAAATGTGTATTTGTGTGTGTGTGTGTGTGTGTATAAATAAATGAATCCTTTGGCAGTCATTTTGGTGACGTTACAGGAGGGAGAGACATCAGTGTGTAAATCCATCCTCAAAATTTAAACTGAAGTACCAACTTGTACTTTTAAATATCCTTTCAGTATAAATATCTCCAAATGTTGTCATTGCTTGTAAGAAGAATTATAGGACCAAAAATACTCCTATAATGAAGAAAGAAATAAGGGTGCCTAGAAAGGACTACTACTAAGTGAATCCAAATCCTTTTGAAGTTTTTAGATTTGAGTCTTCTTTTTTGATAATATTGATTTGTGCTGCTTGTTTTGCATGCAATGTACTTGGGGTATCTTAAGTGGACTAAGTAACAATTTCTTTTTCTTTTTTTTTTTTTTTTTTTGAGACAGTCTCCCTCTGTTGCCCAGGCTGGTGTGCAGTGGCTCCATCTCGGCTCACTGCAAGCTCCGCCTCCCAGGTTCACGCCATTCTCCTGCCTCAGCCTCCTGAGTAGCTGGGACTACAGACGCCCGCCAGCACGCCTGGCTAATTTTTTGTATTTTTAATAGAGACGGGGTTTCACCATGTTAGCCAGGATAGTCTTGATCTCCTGACTTCATGATCTGCCCACCTCAGCCTCCCAAAGTGCTGGGATTACAGGCATGAGCCACCTCGCCTGGCCTCTTTTTTTTTTTTGGAGACAGATTCTCATTCTGTTGCCCGGGCTGGAGTGCAGTGATGTGATCTCAGCTAACTGCAACCTCTGCCTCCCGAATAGCTGGGATTACAGGCGATTCTTGTGCCTCAGCCTCCTGAGTAGCTGGGATTACAAGCGTTTGCCACAATGCCTGGCTAAGTTTTGTATTGTTAGTAGAGACAGGATTTCGCCATGTTGGCCAGGCTGGTCTCGAACTCCCGTCCTCAAGCAGTCCACCCACCTCGGCCTCCCAAAGTGCTGGGATTACAGGCATAAGCCACCATGCCTGGCCCTAAGTAACAACTTCTAATGTCTAAGATTGCTAAGATGAATTGTATTTATTATTGGCTGTGAGCTTTTCTGGTTTCATATCATCAAGTAAACTCAGTTAAACACTTGAATAAGGACTGGGAAACAATAATAATAATAAGCTAACGTATATTGATTTTTCTATATGCTAGACACTGTTGAAAATCCATTCTATATATTACCTCATTTAATCCTTACAATAACTGTGAAGTTGATAACGGTTTTTTTGCTTGTTTTTACATCTCATCTGTATGGTAAGGAAACTGAGGCCTTAGGATGGTTAAGTAATTTATCCATGTTCACACGATTAGTAAATGGTACAACTAGCTATTAAATCGACACAGTTTGGTTCCTGAACTCAACTCTTAGTCATTAGACTATACTGCCTGACATATGTAGAGAATTTTATTTTACTTGTTTTTCATTTATTGAGACACGGTCTTGTTGTGTCACCCAGTTTGGAATGCAGTGGCATGATCACTGTTTACTGCATCTTTGACTTCCTAGGCTTAAGCAATTCTCCTGCCTCCTGTGTAGCTGGAACTACAGGTGTGAGCCACCTTGCCTGGCTAATGTAGTTATTTTTATTTTTATTTATTTTGGAGACAGGGTTGCTCAGGCTGGAGTGCAGTGGCACGAACTTGGCTCAACGCAACCTCTGCCTCCTGGGTTCAAGGGATTCTCCTGCCTTAGTCTCCTGAGTAGCTGGGATTACAGGTGCACCTGTCACTCCCGGCTAATTTTTATATTTTTTGATAGAGATGGGGTTTCACCATGTTGGCCAGATTGGTCTTGGACTCCTGACCTCAAGTGATCCACCCACCTTGGTCCCCCGAAGTGCTGGGATTATAGGCGTGAACCACTGCACCCGGCCTTTGCATGGCTAATTAAAAAAAAAAATTTTTTTTTTTTTTTTAGAGACAGGGTCTCACTGTGTTGCCCAGGCTGGAGAATTTAAAATGTATCATCTTTTTAAGAAGGGAGAGACACTCATGAAATATTAAAACAAGTGTTAGTTGTTAGGTAAGGAGTAGTAGGTTGAAAAATTAAGTACAAATTCATGACCTGGTGCTTAGAAGATAAACTGTGATCTAATGTTCTATTAAAAGTTCATATTTAGCTTAGATTCTAGTTTGGATAAAAAATGATTATCACTAAATTAGGCAAAAAGGTTTCTTTTTTGAGGTGGGTATGTGATTACCACATAGAGTATTTTGTAGCTTATCTTATATAATTAAGCAGGCGAGGAGGAGACAGAAAAATGTCATGGGAAGTACTAAAAAATTAGGCATGGACCAGAATGTTAGTGACAGATTCAGTTTTTCCCAGGCTAAAATATTTCAGAATAATTCTGATCCAAGTGGTTTTTGTTTTTCCACCAGAGTCTGATTTTGCAGCTCATCTTTTCTAAATAGATCTATTTTATGGTGTGTATATGGGTCATTCTGAATCAAGTTAACTTCGAAGTTGATTGGGACCTTGTTTCAAGCTTATTGAACAAAGATCTGTAACACAGAATTTTGGGCATAAGGCCATTTCCAGAGTCTGGTCCAAATAAGCAATAACAGACAAAGATTGTCTCTTTCTTGGCTGAAGGCTTCCTCTGTGCAGCTTGTCTCAGGACTCTCTTCTTCTGCCCTTTTTATACCCCTCTCCTTTCTCTATTCAGGGCAAAAATATTTCGGTTTTCATTCTGTATTTTTTTAGCAAACATTTATTGTGTTTTTACTTATGTACAAGGTTCTTTGCTTAAAACGTATAATGCCCTCCCTGTAGTAGCAGTGGCAGTTGTGAGGATGATAGTAGGCCTTCTGAGATGATATTGTAGAAAATCCATGGAACATTAAGTAGTGTTGCTATGTCATACTTCTTTCCTGCCTGCCTTTCTGTCTTTTGGTGATTAAGAAGGATTTTCTGGAAGATCTTTAAAAGAAGCATATGTATTCTTTTATTTCCTCCAGAGTGACTAGGGAGAGAAAAAAGAACAAAATGAAAACCTATTTCTATACAGCAGTTTAAAATAATCATATCTTAAAAGATAATTTTAAAATCTTGACTGCTTTGGAGTTTATCGTTATTTCTACA
>NW_016815144.1:162933-187583 GCF_001698545.2 Rhinopithecus bieti
TTGCTATGTCATACTTCTTTCCTGCCTGCCTTTCTGTCTTTTGGTGATTAAGAAGGATTTTTCTGGAAGATCTTTAAAAGAAGCATATGTATTCTTTTTATTTCCTCCAGAGTGACTAGGGAGAGAAAAAAGAACAAAATGAAAACCTATTTCTATACAGCAGTTTAAAATAATCATATCTTAAAAGATAATTTTAAAATCTTGACTGCTTTGGAGTTTATCGTTTTATTTCTACATTTTAGAAAATGTTTTCCTCTCTAAATGTAATTGCTTTTAGAATATTTTAATGTTTCCTTTAGAACATTTACTTACCATACAATTAATTTTATTTATTCAATTCCCAATCTGCTTATTTTAATAAAAGCCTTGCTTGACCATTTAAAAATAAGTTTTCAAGATTGGCTTCCTAATTTCCATAATGTTATATTTAACTCTTAATTAGAGTTCAGCTTACTTTTATTCATGCTATTTTAGCTTTTCTCTAATCTCAGAGAAGGTGTTGTGTTTTCATGCCTTTTTCCCCTGGCTTATGCTGTCTGCTGTGCTTGGATTTTGACCTTTTCCCCCACTCTCCTTTCTTCTCTTTTACCTGCCAGATATGGCTGGCAAAATTGAGGTTTCTTTCATGGAGTCTTTTGAAGTTGCTTCAGGAATATTAATCATTCTTTTCTGTGTGCTATTCGTGTGTAATTAAAGACAAAAATTATCTTATACTTATTCAAAAGAATAAATGTAATATATGTTATGCATATACAATAATAAATCAAACATCTCTGAATCCATCATTAAAACTAAAAACTAGAAAATGACCAATTCTGTTTCTTTTCTCTGTATACTTCTCACCCACCACAAAAGGGATGTTTATCATTCCCTTGGACTTACCATTTTTTAAAAATCACATGTATGTGTATCACTAAACAATTATTGTTTAATTTTGCTTGTGTTTGGGCTTATAACAATGGATTCATCCTGTATGTACCCTAGCATGGCTTACTTTTTTTATTCAGCATTATAATTTCTAAGATTTTTCTGTATTACATATACATTAGTTCATTCATTAGTAATTTGTTCATTCTCATTAATGTATATAATGTATAATATTTCAAGTATAAATATGCCATTTATTTGCATTTAAATTTAAAGGATCTGGAGTTAGTTTTCTCCTATGGTTTAAGGTAGGGATCCATTTTCAGTGTTTTTTTCTGTATGGCAAAATATTTGCTCTACTCAAATAATACATTCTTTCTTACTGTGCTATCACTGTAAGATACCAAATTTCGTTATAAGCATGATTTTTTTTCCTGAATTTTCTCTTCTGTTGTATTGGTCCATTTATTTAACCCTGTAAGAACCCTACTATCTTCTTTACTATGGTTTCATAATATCTCAAGAGGCAAGTTACCCTCCTCCCTTCTAATTTTTCTTTTAGACCATATCTCAGCCATTCCTTCCCCTTTGCCCTCCCATATAAATTTAGAACCTTTTAAATCTCTGTTGGCATTTTTATTGGAATAAATTGAAGCTGTAGATCAGTTTGGAAAGACTTGGTATCAAGATAACTTGGGATAGAAGGGGGACGATCGGGTGTATATGTGGTTGTGAGTTAGATGGGGTGTGTTGTATCTGGTTTTGAAGACCATTTAATTTTTTTTTCCAGGTTTTTCTTTCAAACTCCTATCTCACTGTTTCCTTATTTCTTATTTATAACTAGAAGTAAAATATAATAGGGGAGAGAGTTTTTAGGGTTTTATTCAGGGTATTCTAGTGATTTTTACTGTAGAATATTCCTGTTGATTATCTTATGTTCCATATTGCCATTTGTCTCTCTCACAACTCTTGGTATGATTTTTGCTTGTCATATTGAGTCTGCCAAAAGCGTTTTCCACTTGTATTGTATTTGCTCTATTTTTTTTTTGGAGACTGAGTCTTACTCTTACCCAGGCTGTAGTGCTGTGGTGTGATTGTGGCTCACTGCAGCCTTGACCTCTTGGGCTCAGGTGATCCTCCCACCTCAGACTCCTGAGTAGCTGGGACTACAAGTGTGTACCACCATGCCCAGCAAATTTTTTTGCATTTTTTGTAGAGACGGGGTTTCACCATGTTGCCTAGGCTAGTCTCGAACTCCTGTACTCAAATGATGCATTCTCCTTGGCTTCCCAAAGGGCTGGGATTATAGGTGTGAGTCACTGAGCACAGCCACTATTAGCTCTAGATTACGCCTCTTGCATTACCCAAATTCAGAGGCTTTGTTTGCTGTGTATTGGACTAACTACAACTATGTCATTTTTACCATCTCATTGCAGTACAATTTCATTTTATGTGATAAAAATACAACATAAGTGGTCACTTCTGCAGTACGTACACTAAAATTGGAGCAATACAGAGAAGATTAGCATGCCTCCTGTGCAAGGATGACATGCAAATTCATGAAGTGTTCCACATTTTTCTGACAAAGGTCTAATATCCAGCTTCTATAAGGAACTTGAACTTACAAGAAAAAAAAAACCATTAGAAAGTGGGCAAAGGACATGAACAGAGAACAGACACTTCTTAGAAGACATACGTGCGCGTCCAACAATCATATGAAAAAGAATTCAACATCACTGACCATTAAAAAATGCAAATAAAAACCACAATGAGATTCCATTTCATACCAGTCAGAATGGCTATTATTAAAAAGTCTATAAAATAACAGATGCTGGTGAGGTCGTGGAGAAAAAGGAACGCTTTTATACTGTTGGTGGGAATGTAAATTAGTTCAACTATTGTGGAAAACAGTGTGGTGAATCCTCAAAGACCTAGAGACAGAAATACCATTTGACCCAGCAATCCCATTACTGGGTATATATCCAAAGGAATATAAATTGTTCTGTTATAAAGACACATGCACATGTATGTTCACTGTAGCACTATTCACAGTAGCAAAGATGGAATCAATCTAAATGTCCCATCAGTGATAGACTGGATAAAGAAAAAGTGGTACATATATACCATGGAATACTATGCAGCCATCAAAAAAGAATGAAATCATGTCTTTTGCAGGGACATGGATGTAACTGGAAGCCATTATCCTTAGCAAACTAATGCAGGAACAGAAAACCAAATACTGCATGTTCTCACTTATATGTAGGAGCTAAATGATGAGAACACATGGACACCTAGAGGGGAACAGTGCACACTGGGGCCCACTGGATGGTGAAGGGTGGGAAGAGGGAGAGGATCAGGAAAAACCTAATGGATACTAGGCTTAATACTTGGATGATGAAATAATCTGTACAACAAACACTCATGACACATGTTTACCTATGCAACAAACTAACACATCTTACTTATGTACCCCTGAGCTTAAAAGTTAAATAAAAACATAAAATATTAATAAAATACAGAAAATCCCTTTTAAAATGTGTAGATTTCCCTCACATTAAAAATTTTGTGAACCACTGCATAATTTCAAAACTGAACAGGGGAGTAGTTAAACAATGTCTTTTATTGTCATTTGATGTTTAGCCAGGAAACGGAAACACCATCATTTGTTATACTTCTTGAATTTTGTGAGCTTTGAATTATATAAAGCATATGTAATTCAAATGTGTGTATGTATTCAAGCTTTAAAAGGTATTCACCCGTACGTGTTCATTCTATTGGTTACTTCCAAATTTGTTTCATGTACATTCTATTTTGATTTTGTCTTTTCTCCTTCAGGTGCTGATGCATCAAGCATGGTCTTCATTTATTGAGAACTTGTCTTTGGGTTGTTATCTTTTCTCTAGTTAGTACTTTTGATACCCCTACCTCTAAGATCCACTTTCTTTTTTCTTTTTCCTTTTCCCTGGTGTCCTGGTGCTTGAGGATAGAACTGGCAGACAGGAAGCTGCATGGCACCAAAGACATGCTAAAGGGGGCCAGAGCTCTTCCCTTTGCCTCTGTACGTAACAGGGAGTAGGACTACATGCCCAGTTCCTGCCAAGAAAATGAGGATCCACTTTTTTTTTTCCAAATGAATTTTAGCATTTGTTTACCTTGGAATCAGTTGAGTTTTCAAACTGCTGGTATGTTTTGTGTGTGTGTGTGTGTTGAATTTTAGCATTTGTTTACCTTGGAATCAGTTGAGTTTTCAAACTGCTGGTATGTTTTGTGTGTGTGTGTGTGTGTGTGTGTGTGTGTGTGTGTGTGTGTGTGTGACAGAGTCTGGCTCTGTTGCCCAGGCTGGAGTGCAGTGGCGCGGTCTCGACTCACTATAAGCTCCGCCTCCCGGGGTTCACGCCATTCTCCTGTCTCAGCCTTCTGAGTAGCTGGGACTACAGATGCCCACCACCACTCCCGGCTAATTTTTTGTATTTTTAGTAGAGATGGAGTTTCACCGTGTTAGCCAGGATGGTCTTGATCTCCTGACCCCGTGATCCACCCACCTCGGCCTCCCAAAGTGTTGGAATTACAGGCTTGAGCCACTGCGCCCGGCCTCAAACTGCTGGTATCTTAAGACTGGCCTTGAGGAGTTCTTCAAAATTGTATTGCCAGTGGCAAAACTGGAGATTGGAACCTAAATCACATTCATCATATTTCAAATACATAATGTGATACATTCATGTTTTCATATTAATATTTTAGAAATGCTTTATCTTAATTGCAGAGTTGTAGATAGGATAGTTTGATAAATAAGATTCAGATTTATTAATTTTTAGTACTTTTTTAGTTTCTAATATCCTATTCCCATTTTATATAAGCTGTATTAATCTGTTTTCACATTGCTGATAAAGATATACCTGAAACTGGGAAGGAAAAGAGGTTCAATTGGGCTTACAGTTCCACATGGCTGAGGAGGCCTAAGAATCATGCCAGGATGCAAAAGGCACTTCTTACATGACGGCAGCAAGAGAAAATGAGAAGGATGCAAAAGTGGAAACCCCTGATAAAACCATCAGATCTCGTGAGACTTATTCACTACCATGAGAACAGTATGAGGGAAACTGAACCCGTGATTCAAATTATCTCACTGTGTCCCCCGACAACACGTGGGAATTATCGGAATACAATTCAAGATGAGATTTGGGTGGGGACACAGAGCCAAATATTATAAGCAAAATGAAATTTTAATTAATTAAAACTTGTATAAAATTTTATATCCAGTAAGCAAAAGAGTTAGTATTCAAACATAATTTTCTAATTTCAAGTTTGCAAGCTTTTTTTTTTTTTTTTTAAAACCAGTGGGTCTAAGAATTGCTATAGGGTAATCTCCTGGGCCATCTAGTTCTTCTCAACTGGGGTTACTCTGATTTTGACTCTCATACATTAAGACTAAAAGCTTATTATTATTATTTTTTAATGTCAGACTGCTGCTTTAGCTATGTAAAGTTGAAGAAAAATGTATGAAAGTAAGGAAATTCAAGTATGAGAAAGAATTAGTCTCTCTGAAAAAGCTAACTCTCGCTTGGTGAACATATGCATGCTGTTGTTACACAAATGTTCCAAACCTGTTCCCTTCTCTACCCGCTTTATTTGGTCACCCTGCCATATGGAGGGTTGTGCTTTGCTGGACATGTTGTGTTTTGGACTTTTATGATTCAGAATTGAGAGAATGGAGAGAGAGTAGACCAGAGTAGAATTTTTCAGGTAATTTGAAATTGTGTCCTGAATAATTCTGCAGAGTGTGAGTGAAGTAGGAAGGGTGAAAAAAGGATGATTTTAAGGAGGAGAGTTGTGGATTCCATCATGCTTGAGAAAAACAGGGAAAGAACAAGACATTTTGAATTACTTTTTCCTTTGAGGACTGGGGACCGTGTGGGATGCTCTTTTAATAGGGTTTAAACAGGTGAAATGTACACATTTTTAATTTTGTTTTCTCAAGTTTACTTCTTTTGTAAAGCTCTCCATGGTTACACCATAGAGAACAGACTGGATAAAGGCCAGATTGGGTACAAGTGGACCAATTAGAAGACTGTTGCAATAGCCAAGGTGAGAGATGGTAGTAGATTGAGTAGGATTAAAGTGTTAGAAACAGATTTTTGGTATTTAAAGGTAAATGTGACAGGATTTAGTAAAATTAAACATGAAGTAAATGCTAGATGTCTGACTTACATAAACTAATAGAGAATTGAAGTAGGAACATTGAAATAGGATTGAGTGGCCTGTGTATTTGATTTTGAACATGTTCACTTTAAGCTACCATTCAAATATCTGAGAGAATGTCAGTTTTATACATGAACTTACAGCTTAGATGAGCATTCTTGAATAGATAAATAAAAGTTTGTATGTATATATGGTAATTTAAGCCTGAATGTGGACGAATTTACTGAGGGGTTATAAAGAGGAAAGTGAACCTGGAGGCACTGTCTGTAAGATGACCTTACAAAGGAGACAGAGAATGAGTGTTTGGGAGAGGTAGAAACAAACCTAGGTAAATACTGGTCCATCTTTTCCAACTTCCAATGAAGTCTCGGTATTTTCCCCTCTATGGAGTTAGGGATTCCTCAACTTAATTCTGTGTTGAGCAGAATTGAGCTAAAATTTGTACGAATGCTGGACCTATTAGAAAAGGGAGGAGTTTAAAAGATGTGTGGAGAGGCTGGGTATGGTGGCTCATGCCTGCAATCCCAGCACTTTAGGAGACTGAGGCGGGCAAATCACTTGAGGTCAGGAGTTTGCCACCAGCCTGGCCAACATGGTGAAACTCCATCTCTACAAAATATACAAAAATAAGCCGGGTGTGGGGGCACATGCCTGTAGTCCCAGCTACTTGGGCAGTCATGAGACATGAGAATCGCTTGAACCCGGGAGGCAGAGGGCACAGTGAGCTGAGATCGCACCACTGAACTCCAGTCTGGGCGACAGAGCAAGACCCTGTCAAAAAAAAAAAAAAAAAAAAAGTGTAGAGAGGCATTCTACAAAAATGCGGCTCTTTACATTTTGTAACATCAATGATTGTATCAGATAATCCTCAGAATTACTTGGGGATGGGGATGGTCAGAATGTGTGAATTGTTTCACTATAAAAACAGCTTTTTCAAGAACTGTTAAGAGTCAGATTTTGCCCTCCATGCAAGCTAACATCTTTTGTAGATGCTGGTATAAGACAGAAGACTTCTGGACCAGAGACACAGGACTTTATTACTGATGAGAATAATGGGAGCCAGAGTGTTACCATTTGTGCCAGTTTCCCAAACCCACTGCTCCATAGAGGAAGGTGAAAGGGGCTGAGTGATGCATTTGGTGATGCCTTTCCTGTAATGCACTGCAGTCTGTTACAGGAGAGGGACTACCAGTTTAGGGAACCCAAACTTTGATAATAGGTAGTAAGTTGTAAGCCTACCTGACCTTCATTCACCCTGGAGGGAGATGACATTTTTTTTTTTTTTTTTTCCAGACAGAGTCTCGCTCTATCCCCCAGGCTGGAGTGCAGTGGCATGATCTTGGTTCACTGCAACCTCCACCTCCCAGGTTCAAGCTATTCTCATGCCTCAGCACCCCTGCAAGTAGTTGAAACTACAGGTGTGCGCCACCGTGCCCGCCTAATTTTTGTATTTCTAGTAGAGACGGAATTTCACTGTGTTGACCAGGCTGGTCTTGAGCTCCTGACCTCAGGTGATCTGCCTCACTCAGCTTCCCAAAGTGCTGGGATTACAGGCGTGAGCCACCATGCCCACTGGAAATGACGTCTTTATTGTACTAGACAGCAAACAAACCTGCCTTTTGCTCCTGAGGGAGACACTGTTTCTTGATCCCTCAAGACCATTCCTTATATAATACAAACATATGTAACAAATTGGTATGGTACAAAAGTAATCAGTCCCTCTACTCGCAACAGGTACAGAGACATGAAAGACTCAAGTATAATTGCCTTCCAACAGTATTCTACCTTCATTTCTATACCTTCTTGGCTTCTGGTAAGATTTCCTTCCCACGATTATACAGCTTCACTGGTCACTCTGATTAGTCTTACCGACAGAGCCTGGGACCAGATCCGTTCAGTTTTTCTTATAACACATTTCATTAAAGTTACTATCAACAGGATAGCAGGATGAGGCCAGACTGCAATATGACTTCAATTATGCTCCCCAGGGTCCGAGACCCAGCCAACAGAACAAATGCAATAAACCTTTAGGGTCTACCTAAGAGAGCCAGGTGGTGGCTTTCTCTTTGTTTCTGCTCTGACTTTACTCTTGGCCCAAGGCATTAATCTAGTTACTGCAGAGTATATAGCACAGATTTGGCCTTGGTCTACAAAGAGGAAGTGTAGGGCTATTCTTTTATCTGTAAAAATCCTGGTTAGTGATTTGAGACTGTCCTGAATGCCTCTAGGCCCAAGGTGATGTCATTGATTGCTTTAGCTAAAGTCCAGAACAAATTTCAAATAAACTTTTCTAATTGGATGACTCCCATTATAGCGATTATTCCCTTGGTGTGCAAGTCATCACATTTTCTGAAGGGAGGCAATGCCTGACTTCCAAACAAGAAATACTCCCAAGGACTCTGTGCCTATAAAGAATGTGTTGTTTATATTGTCCTACTTCTGCCCCTCCGACACACTCCCCCCTCCACCACCTCCCAGTTATGTGGGACCTACTTTTAAGTCAGAGGGCACAGGCTGATGGTTTCTCCAATGTGGCCTCCCTGATGGCTGGTAAACCTTAGGGTTCCGAGTTCAGTATGAATACTTCTCTAGTACTTGTTTGTGGAGAGACTGCCTGAAGGCAATCAGTCCAATCTGTCCTATTTATTATCTATGCCACCAACTCGATGGCATTCATCTGTCCCTTGAAATGACTGTGCCTTGAAAAGACGCCTGAAGTTATGGACAGGTGTTTCATGTGGGAGATTTGGGAGCTTGGACCATCTGCTGCTGCTTCCGAGAGACTGTGCAGTTAAGGAGAATGATGATTGAGTAGTGATCAAAGCTGTGTGGCGGGGTAGGGGCAGACCCAGTAGTCAGTTAAATTTGAGGTTTTGCACATTTGCAGAGAAATGTCCTTTGTGAGGGATTATTCTAAAAGACAGATCACTAATGTCCCTCCTTTTCCTTCCCAACATCTAAGGTGTTTTCCCCACAGGTGCCAGACAGGGTTGTTGTACCCCTTCGACTGCCACAAAATCAGTGTGTCCCATTCCAGTAGCTAGCTTTACCTTTTTTCCAGTCATCTCTGACTCAAACCCAGACCTTTTTCTGGAAGGGCCAGGTGCAAGAGCGACAAAGGTTCTTTTTGTTAAACTTACAGAGACCCTTTTATGTCTCCTACTTCAGTCCACATGAGCCACCCTAGGGGAAGCAGTATACTTAACTAAGTGGTCATTATTATTTAAGACCAAGGAAATCCAGCAAGAAAATCCAGATTGTCAATTCCAGGTGGCTGAAGCTGAATTAGGTTTATACCAAAGACCTCCTTTTGACTGGATTGCCACCCAGAGAGTAGACCAATCAAGCTAGCCTGGGATTTCCATTAGAGGAAAGGGAGAAGCATCATGCTTAGAAATGGTCAGGGTGGAATCCCAGTTGGCCAGGAGCTGTTCTCTTCCTGGAGACAGCCACATTTAGCGACTAAACTGCTGTACTCCTGTGTAGACGAGGAGGAGGTGACAGAGGTATACTCAGAAATCTTTTGAGATGGTTAAAATTTTTTTAAAAATTGTGGCAAAATACATATATGATTACCATCTTAACCATTTTAAGTGTACTGTTCAGTAGTGTTAAGTATAGTTACAATGCTGAGCAACTAATAATCTCTAGGACTCTTTTTATCTTGTAGAAATTAAACCCTATACCCATTAAACAACAAGTGTCTATTGAACTTTCCTCCCCCAGGCAACCACTATCTCTACTTTCTGTCTTTATGAATTTGACTACTCTAGTTACCTCATATAAATGGAATCATACAATATATGTCTTTTTGTGACTGGCATATTTCACTCAGCATAATGTCCTCAAGGTTCATCCATATTGTAGCATGTGTCAGAAGTACCTTCATTGTTAAGTCTAAATACTATTCTATAGTATGTATATATCACATTTTGTGCATCCATTGATCTGTTGATGGATAGTTGGATGTTGTGAATAAAGCTGCTAGGTGACCCTGCTTTCAGTTCTTTTGGGTATATACCTATAATTGGAATTGCTGGGTTGTGTGCTAATTCTGTTTTTAATTTTGTGAGGAATCTCACTATACTATGTTTCACAGTGACTGCAAGTGCACGAGGGCTCCCGTTTCTCCTCATCCTGATTTTTTTATTATAACCATCATTGTGGATGTGAGGTTGTGTCACATTGTGGTTTTGATTTGCATTGCCCTCATGATGAGTGATATTGAGTGTCGTTTCATGTGCTTATTGGCCATTTGCCTGTCTTCTTTTTTTTTTTTTTTTTTGAGATGAAGTCTCACTCTGTCGCCAGGCTGGAGTGCAGTGACATAATCTCGGCTCACTGCAACCTCTGACTCCATGGTTCAAGCGATTCTCCTGCCTCAGCCTCCTGAGTAGCTGGGACTACAGGTACATTCCACCATGCCCAGCTAATTTTTGTATTTTTGGTAGAGACGGGGTTTCACCATGTTGGCCAAGATGGTCTCCATCTCCTGACCTTGTGATCCGCCCGCCTAGGCCTCCCAAAGTGTTGGGATTGCAGGCGTGAGCCACCGTGCCCAGCTTCTGTTTGCCTGTCTTCTTTGGAGAAATGTCTGTTCAACTCTTTTGTCTATTTTTGAGTCGGGTTTATTTTTGTTGTTGTTGAATTTTTTGAGATGATTTCTGATAAGGCTATTGTAGCACTAAGCAATATAAGATGCTTGTGGATGGTAGAGTGTCAGATACCTTGACTAACAGCTCATTGTTGAGTGACTTTTGTGATAAAAAGTGTATCGTCAGATTGCAAATGATGTGGAAAGTAAAAATAGGACACAGATTAGTATCAAGGACCACAATAGTATGGCTGGAGTCAGCTGATTGAACTGGAATAGCAGTACCAGACCCTGGAAAAGTGTCATCAACAGTGAGACACCACTGATAACCTGAAAAAGGTTGTCAGAGGTCTGATGCAACCAATCTGCCATTAGCATGTGATGTGGTTCCTCTCACCATGAGACAAATGAGTCCTTTTCCAAGACTCACAAGTCTGGGATGAGGTGGCAGCCTCTGCATCAGGAACATAGAGTCTTTTACTTTGTATCCACTCTATGATGATAGATGTGTTGCTGTGTCTTGTATGATGATGGATCCAGCAGCAGTGGTAGCAGCCTTAACAGTGCAGTTTGATCAGTAGCTTGATTATAATTGGTCTCATCAGACAATGGATTCTTACCGTAACCATCTGTATTAGTGACCCAGATGGTTTGATCAGCAACTACAATTGATCTCCATGGTTTATGTCTTAATATGTCATTCTGTAGTTTTCCTAGTGGCTGACGAAATAGCTAGCCTGTTGGTAATAGCCTGATAGTCAGTAAAAATATAACAAGGTTTTCAAGGGGAATATTGGCCAGATCTGTGAGAATGTCCTTGAGTTTTGCTGGTGGAACAAAGCAACCACACCCATTTTCAGTTCTGTATTATGGGCACTGGAGTTTACAGCCCACTAGGCACACAGGGTCTCCGCTTAGTTGAATAATCAGTGAAACAGGCCCAGGCATTTATGGAACCTTTGTGAATCAAGGGCCTCACTGAGCTAGCAGATTTGGTTTAGGTGGCAGAATGCTAAATCAGATGTTCTCAAAGGGAGAAGCTGCTACTTTTTCATGTAAAGCTGAGATGCCCTAGGGGCCATACTGGCTGCATTCTTGAATATTATCACTTCATGTGATGAGAGAGGCTTGTTGGGCCTTTCCCACTTTGGTAGTCATTGCATTTGAGTTGACTCGTTCTCTTTTCAAAAGAGGCATACTTAGTAGCTATGTCAGGGAGGCGTTGAATCCAAACCCACGAGTTACCTTCAGAAGAGGTTGTTCCTCTTGCCAGAGGGTCTACTCAGAAAAGTCATCTATGCTCAGACTTGTACTCAAACAGGTCATAAGGAATGTGGGGCCCCAGACTTACTAAAGCCTTTCTACATGGGCTCTTGACAGTGAGCATGATCTCCCTGGAGCTTATGAGCACTCACAGTTCAGCATGTAAAATATCAATACCACAATACACTCAGCAGTGGAAGCCACAAATAGTAGTACAGTGAATGGTCCAAAGAGCCCCACCCAAAAGGTCACAGTAGCATCCCTTCCCTACTTTGAACCCTACCCAGACCTCAGTATTGGAAGCTGGTAACTTATTCTTCCACAGGATGGGTATGAAGGTGCCTTGGGCTCCTGTATCCAACAGAACCGTAAAATGTTGAATCTGTGCTCTCCCCAAAGTTATGTAGCCTACCCAGGTGTGTGTGATCTTCAGTCTCCTTTAGGTACTTGGAGAACTTGGCCCCACTCCTAATCATCTTTCATTGTAAAGCAGCTGAGGTTGAGGGATGAGGGAGGCTGGGAGAGAGTAGCTTTGCACCAGTGAACACGAGACATTTACTTTCAGTTTTGAGTGGTACTATAGCTGTGTACTGATCAGTCAAATAAACCTGCAGTAATTTTGGTCCAACCAAAACCCTGTATTCTGTGCAAGATCATTATTACTTGAGCCCAGGAGTTCGAGACCAGCCTGGGCAACATTGTGAGACCTTGTCTCTACTAAAAATTATATTAAAGAAATTAGCCTGGCATGGTGGGATGCACCTGTTGTCCCAGCTGCTCAGGAGGCTAAGGTCAGAGGATTGCTTGAGTGCAAGAATTTGAAGATTGCAGTGAGCCGTGATTGTTTCACTGCATTCCAGCCTGGGTGACAGAGCAAGATGTTGTCTTACACACACAAAAAAGGTCATCATTATGGACGGTATCCATTTCTGTTTGGGAACACCTTGATCGAACAGCTACAGCTTTGTTGCTTTCTGGTGGGGGAAATGGGTTTTGTACCCTTTGGCTGACGGGCTTGAACTGCACAATGGCATCATTTTTTAGAAGTTTACCTTAATGTAGGCTGTTTGCTGCTCCATTGTTAAGATAATATCAAGATAAGATCTCTTAAATTCTTGCTTGATTTCAATACTAGGGCTACTGGAGTTTTCTAAGGCTGCAGGACTGACAGCAAGAATTATGTAGATTCTTTGAGCTAGTTTCTGATTCTCCAGTGAATCACCTTGATCCTCTTTTTAAACTCTATCTAGTACAGTAGGAGTCTGTAGACCGGTTGGTGTCCAAGGGAGTTTGTCTTAGGGAAATTTCCCCAAGAGTATCAAAGGTTCCTTGTAGTGGACAGGTTATACCACCAGAAAATGCTGAGGCCCTTCGTAGTCATCTTGAAAGGATTGAATGTTGACAAGGTAGACTGCAGTAGTCGCTGAGCACTAAGATAGCCAGCAAAATGCCATTCTTCTTTAACAAGCATTACATGCCTGAACAATGTAATTACATGCTCCTCATCTTCCAAGCAAACTAGCCAAATTTCTAAAGATTTGTTTGGCTCTGCCAACAATGATTGCAAATTTTCTTACTTTCAAACTCAGTGTAGATGCATGTCTTTGTAACTGTTGTCCAAAGGAAACAGAACCTTATGTGCCCCCATCTCCCGCTTCCCGACAAATCTTAGTCTGGAAGATTTCACGAGGCACACCTGCTGAGGCTGACTGTCAGCTTGATAAGGAAGTCCTCCCATCTGCAGGAGTGTTGACAATAACCAGGGCATCATTCAGGCTGTTGTCTTTGAATCTGTCTACTTCCTGGTACTTATCCTGAAACTTCATTTCAGCCTCATTAACAGGCAGTAAAGTGGAGGATCATTCATTGCCTGGTTGACCATACAATATGGACAACATGTTCATTAATGATTCTCGTGGACTTTTCTCAATTTCTGCTAACTGGTCTTTCCTTCCATTTCTAGAAAGCTTTGTCCCCATCAGCATTCTATTTTCATTGCCAGAACAATCGAAAATTGTGACGGTCCCGAGATTTATCCTTGTTAACTGATGAGTTAGGCTACCACAATTTCATGGATTCTGTTGGAAGACATGAGACTCCTGGATCAGAGACAAAGGACATCATTACTCATGGCAATAGTAGTAGCCAGAGTGTCAGCATTTGTGCTAGAAAACAGCCCCAATTTCCACAGGATACTGCAAAGAGCCAAGTGATGCCTTTGCATACACAGTTGTGTGCATTAGAGAAAAAGTACTCTCAATTTAGGGGACCACATCTTTTATAATGGGCAAAAAACCTTTCTCCTGGGGGGTTACATTAGCTTTATTATATTGGACAGTAAACAATTCTGCCTTTGCTTTCTAAGGAGATGCTGTATTTTCTAAGGCTGTTTACTCTATAAACATCCAGAACAAAGGGAGTTAGTGCATCTTCTCACAAGATGTACAGAAATGATAGATACTCATGGAGAGGTGTCTCTCTCTATCTTGGTTTGGAATTAGGATAGCATTTTTGATTAGAAGTTCTTTCTCATTTAAAAAGTTCTGATAAAATATGACAGAATTGTGACAGATTTGGTTCAAGCATAACATTGAACTGTTCTTTTCCCTGGGAGTACCTTTTCTTTTCTTTTTTTCCCCCTTTTCTGCTTCAGTTCCTATCCTGGCCTCGTCCCACCTAGACTACCATAATTGCCCCTTAGTTGGTTTTACTCTCTGTAGTCTTGTTCTTTCTATCTTCAATACCTCTGCTAATGGGATCTTCTTAAAATGCAGAGGTGATCATGTCACTCAATTTAAATTTGTCATCACTTCCTTATAAAGCCAGATTTTAAGTTGTTGAGCAGTTGTATAATTATTTCTCATGTGCTGGCTACTGTCCAGTTTTAAGTTGGCAACTAAATTAAAAAAATATTTTTAAAAAACCTTGTAGGCCAGTCCTAGGTAGGCTGTGCCAAACAGGTGTCCAGGCTGCTTGCTGACAGTGTATATCTGCTCTTACCATTTTTCTCTCTTAAACCTTTGTCTGCAGGATGTTATTCTCTCTGCCTTTAATATTTTTCATATCCACTTCTTGACTCCTGTTTATCCTTTGAAACCTATGTACTCTATAAAGCCTTTAAATGAACCCTTTTCAACCTAGTTAATTGTCTTGTTCTCAGCACCTTTATAGTAATTTTGAATGAACTGTGCATGTGTCATTATAGCACTTGCTTCATTGTGTTGTAATTACTTTTTTGGGGGTGTGTATCAGGGGGGTTCTGCATCACACTGAATAAATAAAGTGTCAGCTACTCATACCAGGACAACTTTCCCGTTCTACACATACCAAATCTCTCTCTCTTTTTTTGAGACAGGGTCTCCCTCTGTTGCCCAGGCTGGAGTGCAATGGCACAATCATAGCTCACTGCAGCCTTGACCTCCCAGGTTGAAGTGATCCTCTCACTTCACGTCCCCAGTAGCTGGGACCACAGGTGCATGCCACCATGCCTGGCTGTTTTGTACGTTTTGTAGAGACAGGGTTTTGCCATGTTGCCCAGACTGGTCTTGAACTCCTGAACTCAAGCAATCCTCCTGCTTTGGCCTAAAGTGCTGATATTGCAGGCGTGAGCTACCATGCCCGGCCCACATTACCAAATTGTTAGGAAAGAAAACTGCTTTCCAAAGAATTGTTTTAGAATCAAATCCATTACATTAATTGGTGTTTTAAACCACCACTAAACATTCTCTTCCTTTAGCCTAGTATAATTTAATAGTGTTCACTGGAAAGTAGACATGTGGTGTACAGTCCTGTGGTCCATCCTAAATATGGTCCAATGTATATGGATAGCAAATATATTATGCCAAATAATATTTTCTTGTTTTGTTCAAATTTAAAATATAGACTGTGGATATTCATAAAGAGAAAGTGGCTCGAAGAGAGATTGGTATTTTGACAACAAATAAGAATACGTCAAGAACTCACAAAATAATAGCACCTGCGAATATGGAGCGCCCTGTAAGGTATATTCGGAAACCCATCGATTACACAGTTCTGGATGATGTGGGCCATGGTGTCAAGGTAAGCATTTTATATTACATTAACAAACTAATTTGCATATCCAGTAAATATTTTGGATAGGAAATATTGTGATAAAGATAATTGTAATTAATAGATTCTCTTTAGCAACTAGCATTATAATTTTCATACAGTTTTTAATATGCATTTTTACTAAGGTTGGGGTGTAATTTCATCAGTGGAATAGGCTATACTAAAAATGATATTAAAATTTGAAATGGTTATTAAACCATAAATCCTAGACAAATATCCATTTGTGTTGTGAATTCCATGTCTTTCTTTCTCTACTGAATATTTAAAAATAAAAATCTACATGCTTTTCAAAATTACTTTAGAAAATAATTTATAAATACTTTTATCATTTCATTTCTAAATATGTATATATATTTGTATACCTGTGTGTGTATGTAATGCCAGCAACTTATTAAAAAATGAAAATTGTATGTAATTTTGTCTTAACCCCCCACCCTTCTCCCTGCAAAAAAAAAAACCCCACAGATTTTCAGGAGAGAGATGATGTGTTGCCTGTGTTCATTTCTAAGCATGGAAAATTAGCTGATCTTGAAGGATACCTGTAGTGTGTCAGCTTTTTGGTATTTATGGGTCATTTTGCAAGCATTTGGAATGACCTAAATTCTTTCGCTGTCTCTGCTCAGGATAAACTATTCCTTTGAAATTTGGTATTTCCTTTCTAAGAGGACTGTTTGATTTGGATTCTGGTCTTCAGAATATTTTTTAAGTTGTTAAGGAGTCAGCTAGAATCTTGAAGCTTGTCCTAGCTGATTGATCTGACTGGTGCTGTTGCTAGATCTGTTACATTCTGGATTTTTTGGGGTTCCTGGTTGAGAGAGGAGTATAGCTGAAAGCATTAACCTTTATTCTATTCCTCTCTGAGACTATTGGAATCTCCTCTTCACTTTTTATGTCTGTAAATTTATATAAAATTGGAACACATTGCAAATGCAGAGGAGACTGCTTGTTTATTTCTTGTATTTTTATTCAGAGATGTGGCTAGGCTTGTATAAGAGCTGAAATTCAGTTTTAATTCAAGGTGCTTTAAACTAGACTGATCTCTGGTGTTGGAGTTTTGAGAATCTGGGGAAAATGTCTTTTGTGTTACTATCCACCTTGAGATTTAAAGAAAAACAATATGTTCATGCATGCATGTATGTATACATATATACCTGTATACGTGCACACATGCACGCACACACACTCACACTCACACCCACTTTTCCCCATTTTGCCTCACCTTGATTATTCCTACCAAAGCAGTACACATTCATTAAAAATTTTTTTCTGTCATTATAGTAGTGAATATCTTCTATTACCTCATCCCTCAACTAGTAGTTGTATTTAACAGTTCAAGACGTAGTACTTAGCTGAGTATAAGATGAATCCAAATTTTACAAGGAAGTTTTGGATGAGAAAATTTAACTATTTCATCGTATATGTGTAAGTGGGAGATATAAACAGCATAATATATGCTGAAAGTATAGGACTGTGAATTTTGGAAATCTGCTTTCTAGCCATAATATGGATACATTAGACACAAGGGTGGGGGGCTTTGTTTTTGTTTTTAGATTTTTTTATTGCAGTAAGATATACATAACATAAAATGACCATTTAACTCTTTTTAGGTGTATAGTTCTGTGACATTAAGTACATTCAGATTGTTATGCAGGCTATTTTAAAATATGTTTTTGGCGAGGGATGAAGGTGCATGGTCTGTGAGAAGAATATATTTTAGAAGCTGATTATTTGGCATATTTGTCTATAGTTTGTTTCTGTGACTGAAAAATACACACATACACACAATTGCTTCTCTCCAGTAGTCTTAATGCTGCTTTGTTTTCTTAGTTTTGTGTTCTCTCTAAAGGATCATTGTTGGCTTAAATATTTCCAGAGCGTTGTAGAGATGTGTGAAGGTAGAAATTTTGGTAGTAGTTAATGAACATTTGCCAGGCCAAAATTATTAGAAATTATTTGAGGATAGTGAGACATTGCTTACAGCTTTCAAATTATTTTTGTATCTTTTGCCCACTTTTCTGTTTAGAAGTTTGTTTTCTTACTGACTTGTCAGAGTCCTTTTTTTTTCTGTTTAAAGAGTTAGTAGCCACTCATATATTGGCAACTATTTACTCATATTGCTGTTTGGCTTTTGACTTTGATGTTTTTTGGTATTTAAAAAATATACATACAGAATTTTTAAAATTATATCTAAATATATTAATATTTTTCTTATAGCTACTAGGCTTTATGCTTATGATTGCCATACTCCAAGATTAATATTCCATTGCATTTTCTTATTTTGTGATATAAATTTTAGTGTTTTGGTATTTGTATTTAAATATACCTGGGTTTTATTTAAATAGTATTTACTGTGTTAATGCATTTTATGCTGTGAAATAAATGGTACATGTTAGTTTAATAGGAATTTAAAAATATGCAAAATATCCCAAAGTAAATCTGGTTTGATTTTTGGGAATAATAATAAGATATGTATAAGAGAATCCCAGCATAGAGAAACTACCAGAACATATTCATAAAGGAGAATGAAAAGAAGATGATCTTTGTAAGTGAGCACAAGGTTTGAGAGGAAGCTAGAATAGGGAAGGCTTGAATACTTAGCAAAGAAATTTACATTTATTTTGATGGACACTAATAATAATTAACAGCCTGGATCATAATTTACAAAGGACTTTTCATATGTAGTTGGCCCTTTGTATATCTAGGTTTCTACCTGTGGATTCAGCCAACCTTGGATAAAAAAAATTCCAGAAAGAAAAAGAGTAAAAAATACAAGGACAATACAAGAATAAAAAATAATACAAATAAATATAATCACTATTTACATAGCATTTACCTTGTATTAGGTATTATAAGTAATTTAGAGATGATGTAAAGTATATTGAAGGGTAGTGTTAGTTATATGCAAATACTACACCAGTTTATATGACGGATTTGAGCATCCTTGGATTTTGGTATTCATGGGGGTCCTGGAACCAAGCCTTCTTGATACCAAGGGATGACTGGATTAGTGTGTGCTTTTGTGCTTGTTTTTAAGCTTCAAAAGATTATGTGATCTAGGAGTTGTTAGATTTTATTATTGGTCTTCAAAGATAAACTTAGGTATGTTACTTTTTTTGGAGTTTGAGTTTACAGTGATTCATGAATCGGGCAGCTTCAGACCACAGAGACATGAAGCAGGGGGAAGTTCAAAGAAGCAAGACAAGCAAAATATTTGATTGGTTAGAAGTTAATTGTGGTTTCTGATTAGTAAAGTTCCTAGTTAGAGGTTAGTTGGAGGTTTCTGATTAAGTTACTGTCAGTTGTGTTTTGGTTTGCCTAAGTAGGAACCCAGAATGCGGGAGCTGTCTCAGCTTAATGGCTTTCTGATTAATTTTTTTAAACAGTGTAGAAACTAAAGCTTTATAATATTTACATAGGAATGATTTTTTTTTTTTTTAATTTATAAAGCAGAGGAGTGAGTTAAGAATCATTTCAAAGAAAGAATTGGCCTTGGCTGGGCACAGTGGCTCATGCCTGTAATCTTGGCACTTCGGGAGGCTCAGGAGGGAGGATCACTTGAGGCCAGGAGTTCCAGACCAGCCTGGCCAATGTGGCAAAACCCTGTCTCCTAAAAATACAAAATTTAGCCAAGTGTAGTGGCACACACTTGTAATCCCAGCTACTTGGGAGGCTGAGGCATGAGAATCGCTTGAACCCAGGAGGTGGAAGTTGCAGTGAGCCAAGATGGCGCCACTGAACTCCATCCTGGAAAACAGCCAGATTCTGTCTCAAAAAAAAAAAAAAAAAAAAAAAGAATTAACATTAGACATTTAGTGCCTATGACATACAAAACTATGATGTACTTAGAAGATAGGGAGGAATCAAAGGGAATTTCAAACCGATTCCAGGCAAATGGTGAAATTACTCATCCATAAAGGTAAATGTTAAGGAAACAAAGTGAGATCTTTTTTAAAAAGAGACAGGGTCTCACTGAAGTGCAGTAGCTCAAGCACAGCTCACAACCTTCTGGGCTCAAGTGATCCTCCCTCCTCAGCCATCCAAGTAAGCTGGGACTACAGGTATGCGCCACTATGCCTGGCTAATTTTTTATTTTTATTTTTTCAAGAGAAGGGATTTCGCCGTGTTGCCCAGGCTGGTCTCAAACTCCTGGGCTCAAGCAGTCCACCTGCTTTGGCCTCCCAAAGTGCCGGGAGTTGTAGGCAAGAGCCACCGTGCCTAGCCTGAAATGAGATCTTAAGGAAATAAAAAACGGTTTCATTTTGGATATGTTTTGAGGATATTTAAATGGAAAATTTTATAGATTTCTGACAAAATATTAGTATTTTGAGATGTAAGATACAGAGGTTATTTCCTACTAACACTCGCCAACATTGACACATCTGCATATATAATAACACTTAATAGAGGAGGCTGAACTTCATAAGAGGTTAAAGCTTACACCGTTGCATAGTAGCACAGAGTTCAAGTAGAATTTTCATCCCCAATCTAATTCTTGTATTCTTTCCATTTGGGACCAACTTATACTTGAATGCTTTTTTCTGTTTCTTATCCACTTGAAATGACAAATGAAGGGAGATACGTGGATATATTTAGAATATTTTCTTAGTTATTTTAGGATAGTATTTAGTGTATTATGTATATACATTATAAGATGTACATTGGTATATAAGTATATTATATATCATAATACAGATGCTGAAGTATACATTAGTATATTTTATCTTCAAGGATTTTTTTTTTTTTTTTTTCAAGGTTTTTTTTTTTTTTTTTTTTTGAGACAGAGTCTCGCTCTGTCGCCCAGGCTGGAGTGCAGTGGCCGGATCTCAGCTCACTGCAAGCTCCGCCTCCCGGGTTTACGCCATTCTCCTGCCTCAGCCTCCCGAGTAGCTCGGATTACAGGCGCCCGCTACCTCGCCCGGCTAGTTTTTTGTATTTTTTAGTAGAGACGGGGTTTCCCCGTGTTAGCCAGGATGGTCTTGATCTCCTGACCTCGTGATCCGCCCGTCTCGGCCATCCAAAGTGCTGGGATTACAGGCTTGAGCCACCGCGCCCGGCCTATCTTCAAGGATTCTAATAATGTTACTCAAATTTTATTCTTTAGGTGTGAAATGTCATGGTTGGTAGGGTGCCAGATGTTATTTCCAGATAGAAGTAAGCAATATCATTTTAAACAAACATTGAAGTGTACCATATTTCTGGCACAGTTTCTATAAATGAGAATGTATCCAAGAGATACCAAATCTCTCCTTTGGATGTTTTCCTTTGATATTGCCTTGTGGCCACCTGAAAAGTGGTAGTTACTTGTTGAGAATGTCAGATGTATTAAAAAAAACTTGAAGGCCCCAAATCTATCAAAAATTAGACTCTAAAACCAGAAGATATGTATTTTTTAGTGGCATTGTACAAGTAGTGATGCTTTAGGACTCCACACAGTGTTTCATGTTGTGTAGGCTAGTCAGCTTTAATAAAGGAGCCTTTGGGATCAAAACAACTTTTCTTCAACTTTGAATTTTGACTTAACTGGCTCAGATGAAAACTTAGTACTAAAGGTACTTAGAACTTCCTATTAGTGTTGACCTGCTCAGGATTGGGGTTCAGAAGCTAGGAATGAGAGAGTTTTCCAGACCCTGTTTGTTTATTTCTTTGTTAGCATCTGGCTAAGTTATCAATGTGCATGATGAGTTTTTTAAAGCTTCGAGATACTAGGTCCTTTTTTCATTTTTGAAAGCAATGTGTGGTTTTGAACTTTAACATTTGCAGTTTATCACTTAAACTATACTACCATTGAAGTAATGAATACTCATACTTGGACATTCATTATCCAGTAAAGTGTTAGGTCTTATGCACCAATGTGTTTAAGTAGCTTCACATCTAATGTGTTATGGTGTTTGTATTTAAATGAACATATTTTTTAAATCATCTGTGATTCGGTTGGATTAGCTCCATAGGATAAAATACTGACTTAAAAAATCATTGAGCCTGCATGAGATTGGAATAATTAAGTGGTGGTTTCCTTATGAGTATAATTCTTTTGAAAAATATGTGAAACACATAAGTATTTCCCCAGTACTTACGGATATCTTTTTCTTTACAAAGTATTTGAAACATGGCTGGAAAAAAGCTTGTTAATATGAATTGAATAACTGTAAATGTAAACCTGTCCTATCAGATATAACTTACCTAGCATTAATGTCTACTTTTTCCCCCTCTTTTTTTGCCAACGTAAAGTGGCTAAAAGCCAAGGTAAGAGCCATTACTTATCATTTGATCCACAGTATTTCCTCTGTATTGATAGAGGCTGCAGAGCCACTAAAATTTGAAAACTCTTCTTATGTCTGTCTGCTTTTCCCTGTAGGATTTATGTAGATTAAATATACTCAAATTCAGTTCAAATAAGCAACATTTAGCTTGGCTGTGTTAATATATCAAAGATATATTGACATCTACATTTATATAGGAACATTAATTTTGCTAACATTTATTGCTTTGCTCATTTTTCGGTAGTTGCCTTGCTTTCATTGACTTACAATTAGGAGGTTTCCCAGACATCATATGTGACTTTGTTACTGAATTGTTAGGATGAAGATGATTTTTCAGATGGGTATTTGAGCAAATTGACAAGATGTATAGTTTATGTTCATGCACACATTTCAAAAATTTGTAGGAAACCCAGTGTTTGAATGCAGATAAGTCTGATCTCAGTGAACATGTTTAACAATAAAATAAGATAAACAATCCAGTCATCTCACATGTATTTTGCTACAATGTGATATGAATGGCATAAAATAATAGGAAAACCAAGTGCAAGTGGTTCCTTGACTTTTTAAACTGTAGTACCAAAGTCTTTATTCAAACTGTCTGGGAATCCTTAATTCACATTCTGATATTAAAAAAAAATAATACATGGTGTTAAAACACAAAGAGAACAATTTGATATAAAAATAAAAGCATTTCTTTCTACATTTTAGCACGGAAATAACCAGCCTGCAAGAACTGGCACACTGTCGAGAACAAATCCTCCTACTCAGAAACCACCAAGTCCTCCCATGTCAGGCCGGGGAACACTGGGGTAAGAATTCAACTACATTTTACGAAAGAATTCATATGCTAAAGGAAAAGATGTTTCTGTGACTTAAGTAAGTATATGGGATCCATGCCACACTACCTTCTCTATGTGACACTACCTTTTACAAATTTATTTTAATTCCTATTTTCCTGAACAGAATCCCAAATGAATTTGCTGGCTTTGTAATACTCTCTAAAATCTGTACCAGGAAAGTTTTTATATATGTATAAATGGCATTGTTTATTTTTTTGTCATCTAATTTTTAAAAAATATAAATCTGACTTGTTTTAAATGGAATGATTAGAGTATTCCAAATGGTGCCTTTGCATGTGTTTACAGTATCTATATTATAGAACTTTGACCAGTGTCTACTTTTGTGTAGTGTGGCTTAGTCCACAGCTCTTCTGTTTCCCCTATTGGTGTCTGAGACTTAGGGACTCTTTACTTTAGGAAACTATGCACTTTATTTGTAACTATGCTTCTCCTGGTATTCTTAGGCCTCTTTATACTAGAGTAGCTCCATGGGAAGGCCATTTGGACAAGTAGAAAAGATAACAGTGGCTTCTTCCTTCTTAATTCTCAGTGTACTAAATATAGCGAATACTTGCCAGGGCATTACATTTCTTTAAGGTTGCTTTTCTTAACACTGGGAATATTATATTGGATTTATTATTTTTTGGTGGAGGGGTTGTTCAACAATCAGTCTTCTTTTAAGAAGGTCTTAGTTTTCATTTTTATCAATTAAACCCTCTGCCCCTGAAAAAAAACATGAAGTTATTAAACAGAAAAGTTGGAATCATTTATTGAGAAATTAATGATTAGAATGTATGTCTCTATTGCCATATTGAGGTAGGAATAAGTTGTAGCTTCCTATGTAAAGAAATTTAGCTTCCTGTTTAGAGAACAGTGGCTTATGAGTGACTGGACTGAGAATGATGTACATTTTAAAGTACATTTAAATGATGTACATTTAAAATATTACTGAGCATTTAAAAAATTATAACCATAATTTTTAGAAATAAGGTTAGGACTTTAAATTACCCTTTCCTATGTTTTTCTTAGGAAAAGGAAACAAATTTTAGTTTTCATGTTAAAATGACAAAATTTGTATATCCCAGTGAAGAATATTTTTTAAAATTACAAACTTTATTATGTATATTTTAAATCCTGGTATACATGGTCACAAAGGGAGACTCACATATTTTGGGAAAATACAATTTTATCTTTTTTATTCATTATTCCTTTTCCACTATGCTTCTTTAGACGGAATACTCCTTACAAAACCCTGGAACCTGTTAAACCCCCAACAGTTCCTAATGACTATATGACGAGTCCTGCTAGGCTTGGAAGTCAGCATAGTCCAGGCAGGACAGCATCTTTAAATCAGAGACCAAGGACACACAGGTAAGCCTTTAGGTTGAGTATGTGAACATCTCTAAAGTGGGTGTAACTGACTGGTGACAAACTTCTATGGAGGTGCTGAGTAAAGGTGAAGTGCCACTCTAATGCTAATATCAAATGTGAAAGTTGGGGGAATAATATTATATATGTTCCTGTAAATTTGTGTTATAA
>NW_016815144.1:187624-195498 GCF_001698545.2 Rhinopithecus bieti
TTTTTTTTTTTTTTGTGATGGGGTTTTCTCTTGTTGCCCAGGCTGAAGTGCAGTGGTGCAATCTCGGCTCACTGCAACCTCTGCCTCCTAGGTTCAAGCGATTCTCCTGTCTTAGCCTCCCAAGTAGCTGGGATTACAGGCCTGTGCCACCACACCCAGCTAATTTTGAGTTGAGTCAGGGTTTCTGCATGTTGGTCAGGCTGGTTTCGAACTCCCGACCTCAGGTGATCCACCCACTTTGGCCTTTCAGAGTGCTGGGATTACAGGTGGGAGCCACCGTGCCTGGCCCTAAGAATGTTTTAAAATGCTCTTTTAAAAAAACTTAAGGCAAACCACTCAAATACTTTTGGAGAAAAGATGAAATATCCTAGGAATTATACAACGTGATTTAAACTTTCAGAGATTGAAGGAAAGAAGATTGAAGTTAAATCTGAGGGAGACTTTCAAGAGAATCAGTATACTAGAATATGTTATATTATTATTATTATTATTATTATTATTATTATTATCTTTTTGGAGATGGAGTCTAGCTCTGTCACCCAGGCTGGAGTGCAGTGACGCGATTTCGGCTCACTGCAACTTCTGCCATCCAGGCTCAAGCAATGCTCCTGCCTCAGCCTCCAGAGAAGCTGGGATTACAGGGGCACGCTACCATGCCCGGCTAATTTTTATATTTTAGTAGAGATGAGGTTTCACCAGGTTGCCCAGGCTGGTCTCTTAACTCCTGACCTCAGGTGATCTGCCCACCTCGGCCTCCCAAAGTGTTGGAATTACAGGCATGAGCCACCACTCCCGGCCTTGTATTTATTATTTTGAATGTCCTAAAATCAATTACCCAGTGGATTTTAAAATTTAGTTACAGAGTATAACAAACATTCAGAAAAGTATCCACTTTATTAAGTATACAGCTTGATGGATGGGCACACATTCATATAACACACTCATATAACCCAGATCAGAAAATGGAACATTATCAGCAACCCAGAAGCCTCTCAAGCTCCTTCCCAGTTATTGCCTCGAACTTCTTCCCCCAAAATGTAGCCACTTCAATTTTTGAGTGCTTTATAAAACCAGATAAATTTATTTTATAACCAAATTTGTTTTATTCTTTAGTTTTCTCTCTCACTTAATAACGTGGGCAGGGAGCCTCTCTTTTGCCTTCACTCTTAGGTTGGTAAATGAGAGAGAACTTATCAAAATGATTTATGAGAATTCCACTAAATAGGGTATGTCAAGATGCGAGATGCTAGGTAAGTGGTATTTATTACTATTGCCACTGTTAGTAAACAAATTGTTAAGTTGATATCTGCAGATACTGTATCAAGTCAAGTTCTTTGAGGAACAAAATTGTTCTCTTTGTTGTTATTGAACTATTGGATCAAAGTATAGGTTTTCTCTATAGTGGAAGCATAGTTTAATCATATTCAACAAACAGTTATTAAGTGTTGTTTCATTAGATATTAGGCATTTGCCAATAAGGCATAGTTCTTTTTTCAAGAGCTCGTTCTATGAGAACAGGAATCAGCACACTTTTTCTATAAAGGGCCAGATTGTCAATATTTTAGGATTTGTGGGCCATATGGTTTCTGTTGCAATTACTCAGATCTGTCATTATAGCACAAAAGCAGCCATTGATAATACGTAAATGAATGTGGCTATGTTCCAGTAAAACTTTATTTATAGCACTGACATTCTAATTTCATGTAATTTTAATGTGTTACAAAATACTATTCCTCTTTTGATTTTTTTAACTATTAAAAAATGTAAAAAGCATTCTTAACTCACAGGTAGTAAAAATTGGGCAATGGACCAGTTTTAGCCCACAGGCTGTAATTTTCCAACCCCTTGTTGGAAAAAAGACAGTAGTAATTGAAGAGGAGCATAATAAGAGGATAAATACTCATATGTCTGTGATGCAGTGATGGCACAAAGCTAAGTATTGATCACCTGGCTTGAGGGAGTTAGGGAGGTCTTCACATCTAAGCTGTGTCTTTTATATAAATGGCTTTTTTCTTTTTCTTCCATTAGTATATGATAATCTAATTATAGAATTAATTAGAAGAAGAAAATAAAAATCTTATCCATGCATTGCAAATCTTTACCCTTTAAATTTCTGGGCTCATTGAGGAAATCATGTAGATTTTAAAACATAATAGGGAGCGTAAGGATATGTGTGCACAAATATATGTTTTTACACATGTACACACATTACTATAAACAACTAGATGGCACAAGATCTAGTTGTTTGTGCCATACCTTACAAGAAGTAAGGCTTGTGCCATACCTTACTAGAAACAACTAGAGAGAGCCACGTCCTAGAGCTAACAGGACAGTACATCCACAGGAAGTAGAATAGTAGTGAGGAGTTGGTTAGAGTTTATCAGTAGCAACTATTCTAGAATGACCACACTGAAACTTCACTATTATCTTTCTTTGTCATTATGCTTATTTTCCAGAAAATGTCTGTGTTATCACCTTTCTTTGAGATGAGAGGAAGTTTTCATATTAATTTTAGACTAGAATGGATTACCCTTTTAATTTACTTCCACATTATTTGTACTTTCTCTTTTGTTGTATCTGTTACATTACCTTTTCATGTCAGTTTTCCCATTATGAGCTTCAGACGGTGTGGTTCATGACTGCATTGCGCACTGCTCTTCATAGCAGGTTTTGAATAAACACTTGTTGACTCATTGTACTGTAAGATTTTGTTGGTGATAAATATTTCAGCAAAGATGGTTTTAAGTACTGTGTTATCATTATATTGGTTCCAGATAGGTTGAGAAGTAGAGGAAACCATTTCAAATATTAGGATTAAGGTTTGTGATGAATAGTTAAAAAAATTCTTGTTACACACACACACACACCCTCCCATTCCCTTCCACCCTTCCTCTCCCCTCTCTCCCTCCATCTCTCCTTCCCTTCCTCCCTCCCTCCTTCCCTTCCCCGCTTTCTCTCTCCCTCCCTCCCTTCCTTCCTCAGGTTCTGCGTTCCCAGAGTCAGCCCGTCTCAGGTGGAAAATACAGTATTCATGGGATGCAGAACCTGTGGATACGGAAGACCGACTTTTCATATCCGCTGGTTCTGTAGGGCCAACTGCAGGACTTGAACATCCATGGGTTTTGGTATCCAAGGGGGTTCTTGAAACCAATCCTCCAAGGATACTGAGGGATGACTCTATGACATAAAAGGAGTATTCAGTGGCCTTGGGTGATTACAGTTTTTTTTTTAATATGTTTCTAGAGTTGGTTTTTCACAATTTTTTTTTTCTTTTCAGTGGAAGTAGTGGAGGAAGTGGAAGTCGAGAAAACAGTGGTAGCAGTAGTATTGGCATTCCCATTGCTGTGCCTACACCTTCGCCACCCACTATTGGACCAGGTGTGTTATTTATTAATCTGTGTTTAATACAGGATAATATTTATGAGCTTTATTGTGGAAGGCTGAAATAAATTAGTCACATTGAGTAAAATTATTAATTAAATTTGTGATTGTTGCTAGAATAAAGGCTGATAACAAATTTAACAATGTTTTAGATTGTTTTCACAAAGTCTATAGGATTTCGCCAGCTGTTTCTTACATATACTGTATATTAAGTAGTTTTGTTAAACAACTTTTTGTTAGCCATTTTGCTTTAGAAATGTATTCATTCCTCGGTGTCCATAGGGGATTGGTTCCAAGGTCCCCTGCGGATACCAAAATGCATGGATGCTCAAGTCCTTTCTATAAACTGGTGTAGTATTTGCATATAACCTACACACATCCTCTCATATTGTTTAAATCATCCCTAGATTACTTATAATACCTAACACAATATAAGTGTTACTTAAATAGTTATACTGTATTGTTTAGGGAATAGTGACAAGAAGAATAAGTCTGCACATGTTCAGTACAGATGTAGCCATCCCCCTTTTTCCCTGAAATATTTTTGATCTATTATTGATTGAATCCAGGGACGAGGAACCGACTGTATTTGCCTAGCATACTAGTCAAGAATGACATTTATTATTTCGAGAGCAAACCAGTATTGTATGATACTCCAGCTGGAGAATCAGTGTCTATAAAGGTGAATTATGTTTCTAGGAGTTTTAATGTTGCCTTGCAGGCCAGTATCTGCTCTGGTGTTTGCTTATTTTGTGACTTTACTACATTTATCTGTGATATTCAATATATATTTCAATAAAATGCAATACATGTAAAATAAGATTAAGATAGGAAAGTTATTTTACTTTCAGAAAGTATGAACATTTCAAAAATCCTTGGAGGGCATTAAATTAACCTCTTGATTTTAGTAAATGAAATGGAGACTTTTATATTGTTAAAATGTATATTTTAAAATATGATAATGAAAATGTTAGAAAAAAATTCTTAGCTTTTCAAGCATATTTTGAAAAGGAGAAAAGCCACTTATAAACATAGGCATATTTGATAGTTAAGGCAGGTATAAATCTGGTAGCCTCTTTACCTACAAAATTCATACTCATTTGAGCATGCTTTATATGTGGGTATCTTTTTTCTTTTTATTTCCGATATATTGTACTTTCTTGCTGTTTCAAAATGTTGAGTTTTCTTTTCTTGTACTCTGACCTGAATTATAAACTATTTTATTAGAAAACATTTCTGTCCCTCCTCCTTCTGGAGCTCCACCAGCACCACCTCTGGCACCACTTCTCCCAGTGAGCACTGTGATAGGTGAGATTGCATAGCCATTGCAGCCATTCAACTCACTTTACATAATTCATAATAAACTCCTCTGTGCTAGTAGAGTGCTAGCATTTATAGTTATTAGGTTGCAGGTGATAATACAAAGATTAAAGTATTAAATCTAATATCACTAACTTCTGGTGAAAGGCTTCTGCACTTACACAGTAAACAAATATAAAACAACTTTTTCTATAATATGAAATGCTTGGTTTATAACCAACTTAATGTGTTTTTTATTTGTTGTTTGTTTAGATTTTTCTAGTCTAATCCCCCCGCCCAGCACAAGTGAAACTTAATTTGGAACTCTCTGGTATATACAACAGTCAAAGGATCAGGGTGAAGGTGGGGACAGGAGGAGAAAAATTGAAAGGCAAATGATACGTGTGGGATGGGGTACTCTGAGGCTTTCCTGTGGATCATAGTTTGAAAAACTCTGATATGGCCCAGTTTTTATGACATCTCAGGATGCCATGAAATAGTTTTCTCGATAAAATGCATTTAAATTGTTCACAAGTTGGGGATGACTGAACTGAGCATATAAGGAATTTTCAATGTATTTTAAATGTCAGTGTAAAAACCGTTGAGTCTAGAAATACACAATCACAGTAATCTGGGTAGAAATGGATAATGAGGTGTTCAAATAATGAGAGCTGAGTTTCAGGTTAGGTGAAATAAAGCTGTCTAACAGCATATCTTTTCAAAACATTTGCACATACCAAGGAATAGAGAGAAAGGAGGTAACAAAATGAAGACCCTAAGAATAGAAATTGTTAGTAGAAAATCTGTGAGAAAAAAATGGCCTCAACCCAATTAATAATCAGGAGAATTAAAATTAAAACCACAGTGAAATACTATTTTATATCCAGCAGACAGGTTAAAAGGTAGAAGTTTGCTAGTACCAGTGTTGGTGAGGAAAGCAAATTGCTGGTGGGAGTTTATTAATGTGTACACTCACTTCAGAAAGTAATTTGTTGTTACCTAGTCAAGTTGAACATGTACCTACCCTAGATTTATCAATTTCGTTTCTACGTATTTACCCTAGAATACTAGTTCTCAAAATATGGTTAAGGGACCCCTGAGGATTACCAAGATCCTTTCATGGAGTTTTTGAGGTCAGAGCTCTATTCATTATTTGTCCTTTTCATTCTCATTCTAACTATATGGTGGAATTTTCTAGAAGCTGCATGAAGTATGATAAAGTCATTGCTTTGACTCCTAATGAAATGTGTACTTGTGTATTCATATGTTTTAAAGATATATCAGTTTTAGTATCTAATGTAATTATCTACAGCTATAACTCATGTCAACAAAAGGCTTTTGGGGTTGTCTAAGAGTGGACCCTAAGACCAAAAAGTGTGAAAACTGCTGTCCTAGAGCAGTGGTTTTCAGAGTGTCATCCCCAGACAATCAGTATCTGAGAACTAGTTAGAAATACAAATTCACAGGTCCCTTCTAGACCTACTTCAGTCTGGAAACTGAGGATGGGGCCAGCAGTCTGTATTATAACAAGCTGTCAGGCCAGGCACAGTGGCTCACGCCTGTAATCCTAGCACCTTGGGAGGCTGAGGCAGGCGGATTGCTTGATCCAGGAGTTCGAGACCAGCCTGGGCAACATAGCAAGACCTCATCTCTGCAAAAAATACAAAAAATTTAGCCGGGCATGGTGGTGCATGCCTGTAGCCCCAGCTACTCGGTAGGCTGAGGTGGGAGGATGGCTTGAACCTGGAAGGTGGAGGTTGCAGAGAGCTGAGATTGTGCCACTGCGCTGTAGCCTGGGTGACAGAAAGAGACCCCATCTTAAACAAAACACAAGGCCTTAAGAAGAAATACTGATCAATGATGAAGTTTGAGAACCACTGTCCTAGAGATTCAGGAATTATATTTAGGAATGTTCATAGTGGTAGTATCGATAGCACAGATCTCAATAAAACCAAAATGTCTAATAGTGGTAGAATGGATAAATAAATTATGATATGTTTACATACAAATAAAATAGCAAAAATGAATGATATACATAGTCACATGGATGAATTTTGAAAATATTATCAAGAAAAGAGCAGTTCAACAATATGTATAGATTCATTCCATTACAAAAGTTTATAAATTTGTAAAACTGTGTGTATTGTTTAAGGTTATATATGTGTATGTGTGTGTATATATATATGGTAAAAACTATTTGCAAAAGAAAGAGAATGTTTAACATACACCTTGTGGGGGTCGGAATCCAGGAGAGGAGCACACAGGAAGCCTCAGTGATCTTGTTAATATTCGATTTCTTGAGCTGTATATATTATTTAGATTTTTTTATACACACATGTATGTGTATAATTCACATGTATAACACATAATGATGCATATAAGTCACACACCGTTTGGCATTATTTATTTATTTATTTTTTTTATTTTTTTTTTGGAGACGGAGTCTTGCTCTGTCGCCCGGGCTGGAGTGCAGTGGCCGGATCTCAGCTCACTGCAAGCTCCGCCTCCTGGGTTTACGCCATTCTCCTGCCTCAGCCTCCCGAGTAGCTGGGACTGCAGGCGCCTGCCACCTCGCCTGGCTAGTTTTTTGTATTTTTTTAGTAGAGACGGGGTTTCACCGTGTTCGCCAGGATGGTCTCGATCTCCTGACCTCGTGATCTGCCCGTCTCGGTCTCCCAAAGTGCTGGGATTACAGGCTTGAGCCACCGCGCCCGGCCTTTGGCATTATTTATAATTGCTAAATGATTGGCTTTTGTTCTTGACTCACCAACAAAAATAACTCGGATTCTATACACTTTTTTATACAAGCCAGAGAAATGTAAAATCCTTTTACAGAGATTTCTATTAAAAATAATTGGCTGGGAGTGGTGGCTCACACCTGTAATCCAGCATTTTGGGAGGCCAAGGTGGGAGGATTGCTTGAGCCCAGGACAAGACCACCCTGGGCAACATAGTGAGACTCTGTCTCTACAAAACATAAAAAAATAGCTGGGTTTGGTGGCGCTCTCCTGTATCCCCAGCTACTCGGGAGGCTGAGGTAGGAGGATTGCTTGAGTCTAGGAGGTTGAGGCTGCAGTGAACTGTGATCCCACCACTCTACTCCAGCCTGGGCGACAGAGTCAGACTCTTTACCCAAAATAAAAAACTAAAACAAAATAGTTAAAGACTTACTCTTTTTTTTTTTTTTTTTTTTT
>NW_016815144.1:195914-210336 GCF_001698545.2 Rhinopithecus bieti
TTTTTTTTTTTTTTTTTTTTTTTTTTTTTTTTTTTTGAGACGGAGGCTTGCTCTGTCACTCAGGCTGGAGTACAGTGATGCAATCTTGGCTCACTGAAACCTCCATCTCCCGGGTTCAAGTGATTCTCCTGTCTCAGCCTCCTGAGTAGCTGGGATTACAGGTGTGTGCCTCCATGCCTGGCTAATTGTTGTATTTTTAGTAGACACGGGTTTTCGCCATGTTGGCCAGGCTGATCTCAAACTCCTAGCCTCAGGTGATCCGCCTGCCTCGGCCTCCCAAAGTGCTGGGATTACAGGCATAAGCTACCACACCTGGCCCTTAAATGCTTATTTCTTGGCTCTCTGGAAAATCCTAGCTGTCCAAAATTACTTATTCACGAAGGCTTTTGAATAGACAATTATTTTTAAACTGTTTTCTATTTAGAAAATGAGCATGTGGATGATTCAAATAATTAGTGACTGCCTATAACTTGGGAGTTCCAAAATGTTAGATCAGCACTTGTCTTAATGAACAACCTCTGCTGTATGGTTTTATCTAATACCTTGTGTGACCTCTAAGAATGATTAGACAACTGAATGAAGATAAACTAGGACGCTGGCTTTTTACTCACTCTGTCATTGTTTGTTGTTTATATGGGGCAAGGAAAAGAATAATAATCCCGAAGTTAACCTTGGAAAGTATAGTTAACTTTAGAGGCTTTGAACTCTATTAACGTTTTAAATATGAAACTTTTGAAATGTTGGGAAAGATGACACTTAATACAATGTTAAGTATTAATATTTTCATCAGTTTCAATATTAACTGATGAAAATATATATATGAGCATGCTAATTTTTTTTTAAAAAAGCAGATGCTTTGGATGTACTATGGAAAAGAAGCTCTCCAGGCGAGAAAGAGAATAGATTTTCTAAACAAAACTCCCTTAAAATGCCTTATTTTGTAGAGTCAAAAAATGTTCTGCTTTTGTCAGTTATAAAATTTAATAGGGAAAATGTATGTTAATCTTAAAATTTGAAGATCTACAACAAATCTGACATTACATGAAAGTGCTTTGAAACTAGAAATGGTACTTTTCTTAAAAAATGATTTTACTTAATATGTATTGATACTAATAACTGCTAATTCAATAAAACTCAAAATACTAGTAAATAAAATTTATTGTTTAACTTGGATTTGGTTAGATAGAGTCTTATAATGTGAATCAAAATTCTGAAAGTTTTGTCAGTGGAAAGGAAGAAGTTTGTAAACCAAACATGAATCTACTTACATCTAAAGACTGATGCTTTCTACCTCACACTGTCTTTTGGTACTTATTTTATTGGAAAGACAGTTTACATATAAAAGCTATATATTTGAAAATGTACAAAAAAATTACATATAATATTAGCAAAGTATCATTTGGGATTATGTTTTTTAAAAGCTTGAGAATATTACTTATTTACTTTTACAGCTTTCCATGCAGCTGTTTTTTTTCTCTCTGTTTTGACTTTGGAGATAAAGTTACTTGATTTTATCTTTACTTTTGTCTTTATTTTGTGCCTTGGTCTTGAAAAAGTAATAAATATTTCTTACGGAGGCCCCCTCCTGCTTTGTTCTGCCATCTAAGGTGATTACAATGCTCAAGTCTCTTTGTTGGTTGCCTTTGACTAATGCTTTTCAGCAGCCCCGGGCTCAGCTCCTGGTTCCCAGTATGGCACAATGACCAGGCAGATATCTCGACACAACTCTACTACTTCTTCGACATCTTCTGGTGGATACAGACGAACTCCCTCTGTGACTGCTCAATTTTCTGCTCAGCCTCATGTTAATGGAGGTCCACTTTATTCTCAAAATTCAAGTAAGCTTGTGCTTTGCAGGCATACAGCAACAGTGGAGCTCCTTTTGAAGGAAATTATTTGAAACTGTTATTCTTGCCAGTGATAGACAACAATTGAAAACCATGCTGTTTCATGTTTACTTTTGTTTTAGGATTTTGTCCTTGAATCATATCATTTTAAGAGTAATCGCTTACCACTTTCTCTTCCAAAATTTAGACGTATCAAGTATATTTAACTAAATTTATCAAGATATGTCTATATTGAGTATACTAAAATTTAACTTTAATATACTGTTTTATTACATAAGTAAAACCAGAGAACAAAAACATTGCAGAAATAAACTGAATTTATTGGCATGTTCGAGACAGCGTAGTAATGGTAAAATTAAAGACACAACCATTGTCAAAGTTTTCCTTTAAATTAATATAATGAAATTGCTGGCTATCACTTTTAAGGTCATTAACCTATTCAGAAATGAGTTCAAAACCAATTAAAACTGTTTGTGATGCCTGCTTAATTACTCTGTCTTTGAATAATTCTAATGATGGGAATTTCTTCTGATTTCCTTCTGTTTACCTCAAATTGCACATCTCAACACTAATTGCAATCAGTGTTTAAAAGCTGATAAGAGAAGAAAATAGTTTTAGCGTATAATGTTAGGAAGTTAGAATAGTGTAGGGTAGTCATTAATATCACTTTCCATATTAAGATGTTCAATGCAAAAAAAAAAAAACAAAATCAGAAATGAAACTGTTGTCCACTGTTTGCTTTTAGCTTACAGTTGTGCCTACCGGGCATAGACTGAGACAAGCTTTCCTACATGGCTTTTGTGGCTCTTTCTAGAGCTACATGTTATTTTAGTTTATATAACAACACTTAATACTCAGTGAATTCTCCATATTTACATAGGAGGTTGCTTTAAGCTCTTTGTATTTATAATGAATGACCTGTATATGTGTCTTAAAGCAGAGCCAGGGGAAAGTGTTTTTTTGAGACAGTTTCACTGTTGTCACCCAGGCTGGAGTGCAGTGATGCAATCTCGGCTCACTGAAACCTCCGCCTCCCAGGTTCAAGCAATTCTCCTGCCTTAGCCACCCGAGTAGCTGGGATTACAGGCGCCCGCCACTACACCTAGCTAATTTTTGTATTTTTAGTAGGGACAGGGTTTCACCATGTTGGACAGGCTGGTCTCGAACTCCTGACCTCAGGTGATCCACCCACCTCAGCCTCCCAGAATGCTGGGATTACAGGCGTGAGCCACTGCGCCCAGCCGAAAGTTCTCATTAGTTTTTTGTTTAAAATTTAAAGATAAATTATGTTATAGCAAAAATTCCTAAGAATTGAAAACCACTTTAGCAGAAATATCAAAATTCACGAGTAATCCCAAAATTTATATAGCTTTTATCCAGACTAAAATATTAAAGCTACTGAGAAGTGTTAAACTTCACTAAATAGGATTTTACCTAAGATTTGGTATCAAAAGGTAGCCAGTGTCTGTCTAAATATTCTAGATTATCTAATAATTCACTTCACTTGTTTTGTCAACTTTATTTTTTTCATATTCTGAATTTTTAGATCCCATCTTTTTGTTTATCATTTTCCTTTTCCCCACTTTAGACATTTAATTTACTCTGCAAATAGGATTTTTGGTGACTCTTTTATATAATACATAGTTTTATAGTTTTATTTTAGCAATGCTTGCGTGGATTATTTTCAAACAGGATACTTTAATTAATGACCACGTTCTTTTGAATATTGGAAAGCAAATTTGGCCTAAAATTTTAAATAAATGATTATGGTTTTGTCAAATTAATTATCCTTCAATCTGAGTTGCTGTTGGTGTTGTACTACTAGTAGTAGTATGTGAATGTTTTTAGTGTTTTGATGTGCACATTTTCCCTTCTGTCTAAATGTAGTAATGATTAGTATCTTCACAGCATAGCTTTTCTTTTTCATTACATACTAACCAGCATGGCTAGTTACTAAGAGTTGTTTCTAAACACTTTTTTAGCTTTGTGAGAGTTTTCTGTTTTTGAAGTCAAAACCTCTAACCTTTTATTTAAGAGGCTTCTCTAGCATATTAGAATGAAATAGGATTGGTTTCATAGTGAATTGAATGTTATTTTTAGCTATACAATGAATATTAATGCACATAATTGCTTTGTTACCTCTTTGAACACTGAACTTCTTTCAAATTTTTATGCTTACGAACAGAATTTGCACGTTAGATTAATTGAAACAACCTTTTGATTAATCCTTGGTAACCAATAAATTGTTTTTCTCTATCAATTTAGTGTTACTACTTGGTGACTACCAACAGACTAAATTTTGCTATCGAGTCCTACTGACTTTTTCTAAGCAATCTTTGGCAATTACTGACTTGTTAAAGTGAGACAAAGTCACAAGCATATGAATGTTTACTTCTAGTGTATGTTATAATTTTTAATACATGAGTATTTGGTATTTCCTGTCAATTATGTCATCTCCACAAATACATGTGAATATGTTTCAAGCTATCCAATGAGTTGTTAAAAATTAATGCAAAGAATTACATATTTTAACTTATTGGAGATCAGGTTTCCTTTTTCAGAACAGTGATAAAAAAGTCACTTTTGAGATACCCCATGAAACTGGATGATTAACATGATATATTCCCTTGTAAATTTAGGACTGATATTTTTAAAAATAAAATTGCCAACTTAAAAAAATCACAACCTTGTTTTACAAACAAGAGTTTTTCCTGGAGAGCTGTGTGTGAATTTAGATATATAATAAGAACTGTCTTTAAAGGAAACCTGTGATTAATAGTTTTATTGATATATGAAATAAACAGCTATTATATATTTGTTTTATTTGGGTCCCAATTTACAACATTACCTTAAAGCTAGACAAACCTGTTATAGTTATGGCAAAGACACAATATTCTGGAAACCTATGTAGGTATTTCATTGTTACCTATTTTAGAAGTCTTTCCTTATAATTTGAAAATTTTATTTTACTAAATAAAGTTGAATGTGATGGTAAATTTAAATCTTTCCCAAACAATATAACATTAGGATTAAATTAAGTATATTTGTTCTTTTATAAAATTAATTAATTGGCTAAGCACAACTTGGCCTTTAGGTTTGCTTGTGGGAAATGTAGTCGAAGGTTCTGCAGGTTTTTGTTTTGTTTTTTGTTTTGTTTTGTTTCATTTGCAAACTGTTCTTTGCATACTTATGTTTGTGGTCCTTGTAACTGACTTCTGCTTTTTGTTTGTTTCCTTTTCTTTCCTTTATCTGTTTTACTTCCCCCATACTGTGTTGTTGCTACCAGTTTCTATTGCTCCACCCCCTCCCCCTATGCCTCAGTTGACTCCACAGATACCTCTCACAGGCTTCGTGGCCAGGGTGCAGGAAAACAGTAAGTTTGGAAAAACTGAGCTATGGAAGAGTAGAGGCTGTCTCCTTATAGCATGCATGGCTGACGATGAGTCATCGTTTTCCTTACTTTTATTGAGAAGCTAATCTGATCTTGAAAATAGGTGCAGATATGTTACTGAAACTGAAGAGCACGGTCTTCAGTTTTTTCTCTTTGTGTGCATGGTTACTGACCCATATACATTTCAAAGCTGCAGTTTTCTTATGTCTTTACATGATCCTAAAACAGGAGATCTGATCTTTACATATTCTTAAGGAAAGAATAATCAAACACAAAAATTCAAATTGTATGGGAACTTTTAGCTTCTAATAGTTATTAGAATTAGAAAACATTTTATTTTAATAAATTTATCAAGATATAGGTAGATATACTATGAGATTAAATTTAGTATGAAATTGGGGCAGGTTTTCCCCCCTTAATTACAAAAAAATTTTAGGGAAAGCTTTGTAGCCTCAGATTTTCGTACATACGTGATATTGAATCTACGTAAAGGTTCATTGTTAGGATAAGATTGAATGGCCAAGAATAAGTAAATTACATTCATGCTATCCATTTCAGGGTGAGTGATAAGCAATTTAGCATCCTTTTCACATTTTGGCTACATCCAGGCCCACGAAGATTGTTTCTGAATATGAAAATCAGTTAACTTTTTCAGTTCTTCTCTTGAATGAAGTTCTCAGGGGATTTTTTTTTTTTTTTTTTTTTTTTGGGCGGGCTGGGGGGAAGTTATTTTGGATATATGGCTTTAATCAGGATAGACTAGTTTATATTACTGCCTGATTACTTTTGAAATTCTAGAAGATGTATAATCCTAACTGCATGATCACAGTGAATGTTATATAAAGTGAAAAATACCACTATTTTACTGAATTATAATATGCTAGAATAGCATATTGATGGTAATGTGGTCTATTTTTAATTTACTTCATTTGGACCATCACCATGAAAATAAATCTCAGGATGGTTTGAACAAATGAATAACCCACTTGCCCAGCCTATCCTCCAAGACAATATATTGTGGCAAATTCCATTCTTCAGCTTTTGCTGACCCTGTTATGTTATTCTCCCCATTCCCTCCCTTCTGCCAGTCAAATATTTGTGTACTCGATGTTATGTGCCAGGCTCTGTGAAGAATACCAGCAGTTTAAGACAAAAGCCCCTTCCTTCAGGAAATGTGTGATCCAATTGACTTGTTATAAAATGTTGTTTCGTAATGTTGACATTTCTGAGTGTAAGCCATCCTTACTGTTAATATGTGTTTGAAAACCCTAATGTGTGCAAACCTTTAAAAAGATATGAATAATCAGCCTGGGCAACACGGCAAGACCTTGTCTGTACAAAAAATAAAAAATCAGCCAGGTGTGGTGGCATGTGCCTGTAGTTCCAGCTACTAGGGAGGCTGAGGCTGGGGCATCATTTGAGTCCAGGACGTCAAGGCTGCAGTGAGCCATGATCGCACTACTGCACTCCAGCCTAGGAGTGCAAAAATAAATAAATGCATGGATGGATGGATAGATAGATGTGAATCTTATTTTTAAAAATAAATGAGTAAGGGCAAACTGCTGGTCATTAATGCTGCAGAGTTTAAAGACAGCCAGTGCGAACTTTTGAACTGCCATACCACTAACAATTATTAGAAAATAATTTAAAATAGTCATAATGCACATCAGTTTTGTGAGTCCAAAGGTGACTGACTAGCTATTTGGTAAATCTTTTCTTTATATAGAAATCCAGTATTAGTATACATTATTCTAGGCATGTGTGGTCTTTGCTAAAGAGGCTCTTGGCATTGGTTCTTTTTACCAAACATATGAACTTGGGTCAGTGATTCTCCTTGTGCCACAGATTCCCTAACTTTATTTGGTTTCTGTTTTCTTTGAAAGTATGTTAGGAAGATTGGTGTTAAAATATGTATCAGTACTTTAAATGTTTTATGAAGTACAAATTTTATGTGTTCTTCTCTTAAATACCCAGTTTATTATGACACTCAAAGTGGGTGATAATGAATGCATGTAGCAGTTAGCCTATTAATAAGTGTTTCAGTTTAAGATACCAGCCTCTAAAAAAGTCAGCAGTGTGTTTACATCTGTTTATGAGTATGCAGATAATTAGATTAACCAAGACTTCTGCCATAATTTGAAGATAAGACATGTAGATTTACAACAGTTGGACATAAAGACAATTTCGTGAAAACATTGAACTAGTGTGATAAATCGAGAGTAAATTCAAGGTACCCACATATATAATTTACACATTAAGCCAAACTAAGGATATGAACTATGGCCGTTTGATGTCAGGAGGGATCCATACCCATTTTCCTCTCCTCAATAATATTAAAAAGTTGTATAGAGGAAGTTATGGACAAAGATAAAATGGATCTAGGAATGAGGCAGAAAATTTAATTGTAGACCCGTTTGATAGGTATTAGAGTGAACATTGCCATACAGGATTTGTTTTCTAATAGCCCTTTCATCCCTCAAGAGGATAAAATAGAAATCACAGCATTGAAGTGGTTATGGAAATAAGGTCATTATCTGCAAATATTTTAAACCTGGAGCCCTTGGTTATATATTCAGCACATTATTCCCAGGAGGGTAAACGTTTAAACCTGTATGACAAATAGATTACGGCTGATTTCTTTGATCACGTAAATAGCCCCAGAAATTGGCATTTGATTCAGTATGTTTGTATTGTGAACTTCTCCCCTGCAGGAATTATATAATTCCTGTATCAATTTGTATGAAAACATTTTCATATGTCTTTTGAACTTTTAAAGAATTTTATGGATCAGAAATTTAAGTTAAGCACTAGTTGGGTTCCAGCTTTGAATTCTTTAATAGGAGCATTTTTACCTGATATTATGCTAGTTCATTGAACAGAGCTCTAGCCTGACATTTTCCCATTTCCCTGTTTACACTTTTGACTATGTAAAGCACACACATATATACTGACCACGACTATCTAGAGTTTGAGGTATGAGTCATTTTTATTGTTTTGTTTACTATAAGTTTCTTTTTGTTTGTTTTTTTAATTACATCTTCAACACTTTATGTTTAAATCTTAATTGTTGATGTATTCTTAGAAAATTGAATCTTTAGGATCTAGGCTTTCCCTCATCCCGTGCTTATGGTTTACTAGCAATAATGCGAAATTTGAGCTTGCTTTCTACAAAAAACTGATTATGAATATAAACATTTTAAAAAATATTCAATTAGATTTTCTACTGGTTGGGGATTCTTTTCCATTTTTTCAACTTGTAAAATGTAAATAACAGAGTAGAAAATCTACACACAGAAGCAGACCTAATACCATCAACTTTAACTTTCTCTCCATCAAAACAAACAATAATCAACAAAGAAACAAAAATCTGTCCATGGGAGACTGAATTTTTAGGGAACCAAAGCTGTTTCAAGCCAAAATCGGGCACGAATGATCAGAGTGAAAAGTGATCAAACCATTAATGTAATGTTACTCATATTGTTTACTGCAGTGCAAATGACAAGAGTGACATAGATTTAGTTTAGGTTGTTAACATTTGTCCTGATCTGAACCTTGGAATAAGGAAACTACTCCTATAATCCTTATAAAAAGAGACATTGTCTCCTAACACCCTGCATTCATTAATTTGTAATACTTCCAGATACACTTATTTTTAGCTCGTTTTGTTATTTTTAAATGATTCTTGAGTAGCATAAACTTTAACACACCAAGCTTTTATTTCTAATCATTGCATGTTTTATTATAGTGCATGCTGTACTTAAGTTAGAGCTTTCTTAAATTCTGTTAACTTATAACTTTCCATCTAGACTTATTTGTGATTCAAATCAATCATATGAATCTTTTTAGTTGCTGATAGTCCAACTCCACCGCCACCACCTCCACCGGATGACATTCCCATATTTGATGACTCTCCACCTCCCCCACCACCACCTCCAGTGGATTATGAAGATGAGGAAGCTGCAGTAGTTCAGTATAATGATCCATATGCAGATGGGGATCCTGCTTGGGCCCCCAAGAATTATATTGAGAAAGGTAAGGTACAATCATTGAATCGATGTGAAGGAATATAACCTAATTGTAGAAATTTAGAACTATAAAGAACATCTAGTCCAATGTTTCTCAGGCTTTTAAACTGCCTTACCAACCAAGATGATTTACTTAAACCTTACTTCCTAAGCTTTGTATTATTCCCAGTGTACAGGGGGATTCTTTCTTTGTATTTTAAATTAAAATTGCAGTGTTAGATTTGCTTTCAAACTACATATGTGTTCAGCTGAAGATTAACTTGCTGGATGGCATTTTATAGATGAAACAGCTAAGGCACAAAAATGGAGTTATATGTAATTAGTAAAGATTTTAAAAGTTCTGTCAAGCTCTGTCGATGACCTTTCATATCTAAATATAGACAGTCCCTGATTTACAATGGTTCACTTTAGGATCTTTTCAACTTTATGATGGTACAAAAATGATATGCATTCAGTATGCTTCTCAAATTATGATACAGCTTTGGATAAACCTGTTATAAGTAAAAAATATAAGTTATAAGTTGAAAATGTACTTTCAATTTACAATATTTTCCACTAAACAGTGGGTTTATTGGGACATAACCCCATCATATGGAAGTGGAGGAGCATCTGTCTTTAAAAATATATTAGTGCCTGTAATCCCAGCACTTTGGGAGGCCGAGACGGGTGGATCACGAGGTCAGGAGATCGAGACCATCCTGGCTAACACGGTGAAACCCCGTCTCTACTAAAATACAAAACTAGCCGGGCGAAGTGGCGGGCGCCTGTAGTCCCAGCTACTCGGGAGGCTGAGGCAGGAGAATGGCGTAAACCCAGGAGGCGGAGCTTGCAGTGAGCTGAGATCCGGCCACTGCACTCCAGCCCCAGCGACAGAGTGAGACTCTGCCTCAAAAAATATATATATATATTAGTACTATCATGAGAAAAGCCTCAGTTAAGGTGTCAGTTAGGTGATTTTATAAAAGAGAAGACAAATTACCAGGATTATATTTCATGAAATTATGAACCACTCTAAAGTCTAATTTACCTACAGTACCCAATATTCACTGTAATTATCTATTAAGAAATACAGGTGGGGAAGAAACATCGTTTCTAGAGTTTTTATTTTTTCATCCAGTTCTGTGCTATTTTAAAATCTGTATTTCTTTTGCAGAAATGGGAATCAATTAAAATAAAATAAAATCTGTATTTCTATAGAGTTCTGAAAAATGCTTGTGATTTAGTTGAACACTTTTGGTTGCCTTTGATATATTTCCTTCTATTGACTTTATTGGGTTAACAGTCCTTAAGCAAGTAGCTGTAGCTCTTGAGACCAGTAGCATTCTTTCCTGCCCAAGTTTTGGATATGTGGCAAAAGTAAATTTGTTTTCCTTTTATATTTTTTTATTTTTTGAGATGGAGTCTTGTTCTGTCTCCCAGTGTGGAGTGCAGTGGTGCAATCTCGGCTCACTGCAACTTCTGCCTCCCGGGTTCAAGCAATTCTCCTGCCTCAGCCTCTTAAATAGCTGGGATTACAGGTGCCTGCCACCACGCCCAGCTAACTTTTATATTTTTAGTAGAGATGGGGTTTTGCCATGTTGGCCAGCCTGGTCTTGAACTCCTGACCTCAAGTGATCTGCCCGTCTCAGCCTCCCAGTGGTGGGATTACCGGTGTGAGCCACCGCACCTGGCCTTATATTTTTAAACAGTAAATAATTTACATATTGTTAAGAAAGTCTTAAATATTCTACTTTAGATTCCCATATACCTTCAAATAGAGAGCTGTTGTTACTTATGAGGATCATAAACTTGAGTGGCCTTGAATTGTGTTTTTACCCATATTTTCTTACTTGGTAAAGCAAATTTAACTATGAAAATGGGACCATATTTATGTAAGTTGACAAATTTGGAATGATGTATCGGGTAATATACTTGATAGTAGAGGAGGATTAAAAAGTATCTTCCCAAGAACTAGGGGTGAGCACACTTTGTTTGATATAAGCCAGATAGTAAATATTTTAAACTTTGCTGGCTATACAGTCTCTGTCACAACTACTCAGTCCTGCTGTTGTAGCGTAAAAGAGGACATAGACAGTACATGAGTAAGTAGATGTGGCCATATTGCAATAAAACTTTATTTACAAAAAATGCAGTGGTTTGGATATGTCCATGGGCCATGATACACTTTAGATTGCTTTCCCCAGCAGTTTGCAAAGGAAGTGAATATAGGCTGAGCATCCCTATCTGAAAGTCCCAAATTCAAAATGCTCCAAAATCCACAGTGAATTCCAACATGATGCCACAAGTGGAAAATTCCACACCTGACCTCATGTGATGGGTCAGTCAAAACGCAGGCACATGACACAGTTTATTCAGTGTTCCCAAGGGAAAAATAAAATTACCTTCAGGCTATGTGTGTAAGGTGTATGTGAAACAAAAATGAGTTTTGTGTTTAGACTTGGATCCCATCTCCAAGATATCTCATTACGTATATGTAAAATTCGAAAGTCTGAAAAAAAACCCAAATCCAAAGCAGTTCCGATCCCAGGCATTTCAGATAAGGGTTACTCAACCTATATCTTGAACTGAAAAGAATTACAGACACCACAGAATTGCCAGGTTCTCTAAATATTAATTAAAATCCTTTGAAGTAAGTAAATATTCTTTTTAAAAAATCTGGGAACAGGCCCTTAAATTAGCATGGGTCCTTGAATGAGTAGGATGTCATTTACCTTCCAGTGACTGTGTATTTTCAAATTAGATAGCTTGGGTTGTTACCTGGTTTACTGAATGGCTATGCAGCTTTGCCTGATAATTATTTAGAAAAGCGGTGCTTTGTATATGATAGGCACTTGGCATTTGAATGAATTGAAACATCTAATAAATTCTGAAATTCAGAGAGCTTTCTTAAAGTGATTGACAGAACCTATTGACCTGTTGAGTCTAATCAGATTGTCATTTGACTCTAAGATTAAGCCAATGATATAAGTACATGGTTGGCACTGACCTACTTATATTGATAGATACAAAAATTAAGAAATCTTCATAAAAATGGTTTTGCTGTGCTATATATTTAATTGGCTTTGTCTTAAAATTCAAGTAAATGTTGGATATAGTGCATTCATGTGATATTTCAACTGTTTTTTTCCATAGTTGTTGCAATATATGATTATACAAAAGACAAGGATGATGAGCTGTCATTTATGGAGGGTGCAATCATTTATGTTATAAAGAAGAATGATGATGGCTGGTATGAAGGAGTCTGCAATCGAGTGACTGGTCTGTTCCCTGGGAACTATGTTGAATCAATCATGCACTATACTGATTAATTTTTTTGTTTTTTGTTTTTTTTTGCTTTTAAAGTAGATTCTTACTCAGTCATACTGTGGGACAATTATGGTTAACAGAACTGTCTTAATATGTTTTAAAATGTGCCCATATTTTCAGAACATGCTGTTTTATTGGTAAATTGAATGTCTACCTGTAAGCATAAATCTTTGAGGCAGTTTGTGTATTGCTAAATAGCAATTTATACAAGAAGCTGTCCATAACTGATTATGCTTATGTACTTACTTACACATTTTTAACTTTATGACCAGCCTAAATATTCTGGGGGAAGTGGGGTATAATATTTAACGAATCATTATTCAGATTGTACCATTACATGTTTCAGTGCAGCATGATTACTAATGCTATGTCAGACTAATATTAAAATCAGAAAATTTAAATGCTGGTGCTGGTCAGACTTTTTTTTGTTAGATTCTTTCATTTAAAAAAATACTGTTTGTTTAAAGCATGCATAAAAATTTATGTATTGAAATATACTTAAAAATTTCAAGATGCTTCCCATTTGTGTAATATTTACCTGGAGGACTCATACTTAGGGTGTCTTAACATGAATTGAGTCTCCAAGGTCTCCATGTGAAACAAAAGAAGCAAAAAGAGAATTATCTGTAATGTTGTAAGTTGTACCTAAGTTTTTGAATAAGTGAAATTTGCATTACAAATTTTTTCCATTCATAAATACATATATGAACCAAAGGTTTTGTTCCTTTCTTTCACTGGTTTGCTTTAAATAAATAAAAAAATAAATAAATGATTTATTGCAGAACACTAACAACAAAAGTCTTTATCTACAAAATGGCCCTTGATCTGCAGGTAAGGACTCTAAGGCTCTGACATGTGTCAGGAGGACCCTTTTCAGGAAACTACTTGCCAGCTGGCAGAAAACCTAAGCTTCTCTGAGTATGTAGTACTTTCAAGTTTATTAAAGTACAAGGTGTAACCACACAAAGCATTTTGACCAATTTTCCTGAGTTGCTAAGGAAAATGAGAGACCAGTGATCCAAAGCAACCAGTAATTAGTCCCGAGGGTGCTTTGGACATTTCGTACAACATGTTATATTCAGAACATAAAACTTTAGAAAGAAAACATGAAAACTATTTGGTAAATGATCCAAATTGAGACACCAGACAAACTCAGGAGCCCACTTTCTACCTTCTTGACATAGTTTGTCCATCATCATTAAAAAGTTTGTATATACATTTTATTTCTCTACCCTGAGGACAGAGCAGGTTCCATACCCTAAAGCTACTTAGCCTTAAACACAAGTGATTTAGTGGCAAAGCAAACATTTTGGATGATAACCTTAAAAGGGCAGAGGTACATGTTAACGGAAGAGTGAAACTGGAAAAAAGTTCGATTGTCAGATTTCTCTGAACAGCAGGGCTGTACGGGGTATCTAAACTCTACAGCTCAGTAACCATGAGAACATGAAGAAAAACTTCACTTGTCTGATAACTTAGCTCTGTCTTGCCTAGGCGACTCAGAAACTAAATTATTTTCACGTGAATAGTATTGATTGAGTCATATAATTCATTTTCATCTCATGGTAAAGTTGGGTGTTAGTAATATTTAATCAGATTAAATCTGAAGCTTATTATGCTTTGTTCTTTAACCAGAGGATTAAAAAAAGTAGAGTATTTTTTTTTAAATCCAGATCCTGCACAGAGTATTATTAGTGAATATAATTATAAGAAAAAAGGAGTAGAAACAACTCAATAAATGCTTTCTTGTGTTATGATTTACCAGTAAGCTGAATAATTAACAGATTTTTATTTTTTATACCTGTAATTATAGAAATAAAGTAGAGTTCAGAAGAGTTTGTCTTTTTTTTTTT
>NW_016815144.1:211514-239217 GCF_001698545.2 Rhinopithecus bieti
ATAGTCGGGGTTTCTCCATTGTGACCATCCAGGATTCTCACTTCTGACCTCAGGTGAATCACCCAGGTCGGCCTCCCAAAGTGCTGGGATTACAGGCCTGAGCTGCACACCCAGCTAATTTTTTTTTTTTTGTATTTTTTTTTTTCTGTGAGACAGAGTTTTGCTCTTGTTGCCCAGGCTGGTCTCAAACTCCTGGCCTCAAGTGATCCGCCCACCTTGGCCTCCCAAAGTGCTGGGATTACAGGTGTGAGCCACCTTGCCCAGCCTAGTTTCTATTTCTTGATTGCCAATTTTAGTTATTATCTGTTACCTTTTTATTAAGATGAGGATTTAGCCCTCCCATATTGTGCCTCCTGATAATGACACTGCTATCTTTAGTTGTTTTGTTGATTGCTTCTGTTAGGTAGCATCAACTTCTGATTTTATCTTGTATGAGCTCCTGTCCTGTCCTTTAAGTATAGTTAAACTGTTAGACTATGGATATTTACATTCTATTCTGTAACCATGTTTTAAAATATTGGTTCTTTCTAAAAGCCAAATACTAATAAAGTATCATTTCTATGATGTAAAAATATTTACTGCAGAATCAAGTCATATACTATAATTCTATTTCCTTCTCCATGGCTCATGATCCCTCTGACATTATTTATTTATTTATTTATTTATTTATTTATTTATTTATTATTTTGAGACAGAATCTTACTGTGTTGCCCAGGCTGGAGTGCAGTGGCGTGATCTTGGCTCACTGCAACCTCTGCCTCCCAGGCTCAAGGGATTCTCGTGCCTCAGCCTCCTGAGTAGCTAGGATTACAGGTGTGTGCCACCACACCTGGCTAATGTTTGTATTTGTAGTAGAGACGTGGTTTCACCATGTTGGCCAGGCTGGTCTCAAACTCCTGACTTCAAGTGATCCACCCACCTCAGCCTCCCAAAGTGCTGGGATTACAGGCGTAAGCCAGTGCGCCCAGACCCCTCTGACATTTAGAAATAGAATATTCCTAACACTGTGGTTGAAAGAAATCTGATTTTCTATACCAGTTGCTCAAAACATGACACATTTTAGTTTGCTGTTCCTTTTTGTACAGAAGCCTGCCTTCTCTCAGTGTTTTCCACACATTTTGCTGAAGTACATCTGCAAATAACCTACCCAGAAAGTGTTCACACAGGCCAGGTGTGGTGCTCACGCCTGTGATCCCAGCACTTTGGGAGGCCGAGCTGGGCGGATCACAGTCACGAGATCGAGACCACAATGGCCAACATGGTGAAACCCCCGTCTCTACTAAAAATACAAAAATCAGTCAGGCATGGTGGCGGGCGCCTGTATTCTCAGCTACTCGGGAGGCTGAGGCAGAAGAATCACTTGAACCCGGGAGGCGGAGGTTGCAGTGAGCCGAGATGCACCACTGCACTCCAGCCTGGCGACAGAGCGAGACTCCGTCTCGGAAAAATAAAATGAAAAAGTGTTTATGGGAAGTCAGTGTTTTAGTCCTGATGTGTGGTGACTTTCTTTTGCCTTCAGATTTAATGGATCCTAGGTTTAAAATGTGTAATCATTATTTGCAAGACCTTCCTCCACTGCCTTCTAGCATCCAGTATTTTTGCTATTCATTGAGCCAGTTTTGACACCTTTTTCCTGCGTAAGTGGCCACTTTTTTATTTTCTTCCTGAAATACTTGTTACATGATGGCACCAGTCCTTGTAGCTGTTCTTCTTTTTCACTATTTCCCCCTTTCTGTTTTACAGTCGGGAGGATTTCCTCAATTTCACATTGCAGCCCTTCTTTGGAGTTTGCTCTTCAGTCATTTCCAGTTTCTTAGAACTTGCTCTTACTCATTTAAAAAGTCTGATCCTGTCTTGTTTTGTGAATGTGGTATATTTTTGGATCCTCCTATTTATGTTTTTCCTGAGTACCCCCCGCCCCCCGTTATTTTGGTCCCACTCTTTTGTTCAGCAAACTTTAGTCAACTCATTTGTAACCCTGAGTTGTCTATTCACATTTAATGAGGGAATAGGACCAGAAGCTATGTGAGTGAAAAGGGAGCTAGAATTTTGGAGAATTTGTTCAGAGAATATTCCTGTGGATTTTTGTTTTCTCTAAATGTGTTTCTGGCTAGGATTGCTGCGACTTTGCTGTTTTCCATAGGTGCTACTATTAATTTCCCTCTTTTCAGTTCCACCTCCCACTCCAGCTTTCAATACCACCATTATTTCGGAAGCCAGAACCTCTCCCAGGGATATTGACTTTTATCAGCTCCAGCTCCCTCCCATAGTTTTTAATAGTACTTTTAAACCATTCTCCAAAAAAGGCAGTAACCCATAGTGAATGATGAGGCTTAACAGCATAGTCAGTTAAAAGAGAAAATAACCTTTTAGGGGTTGGGGTTGCTTTTAAATGTTTTAAGAATCAGAACAGTAATTACTTGGAAGTCTTTCAGGTACTACACTAAGAACGGATCTCACGCCACACTTGCTTTGTAACAATGTTTTTGCTCACTCCGACTCATCCAGGAGATCTGTTGGCTGCAAATGACGGTGAACTTGGAAATGGCTCATTCTCAAGAGTCAGTCACCAAAACTCAAGTCATGCAAAGAGATCTGGCTTCCACAGAAAGCTTCTGAAGATATGTGGCAATATATTTAAAACAAGCCACTAGCCCCTGAACAGGGTTAAATGGTTCTCCCTTTAAAAGAAAAACGTTTGTATAAATGTATAGTTTGCCTATGTTGGTTTAATTGTTTTCAGTGATAATTTCTTCAGTCACACTTTTATAACAGGTAGGACAGACTAGGAAAGCCCAATTATGAGTAACCCATTGCAGCAGTGCAGCTGCAACCCGCATGGGGTCATGGATGAGGACATGGATGAGGCCGGAGCCGAGGCTGGGTGACTGGGGGCCTAGTGATTCTGTTGATGGACACAGGGAAGGCTGGTTCCACACCACTGGGCTTCAACACTAACAGTTCACCAGAATCACTTAGGTACCTTTTACAAGATATTAATATCTGTGCCTTACCTAAGACCAGTTAAAACAAAATAATTTCCTAAGTAGTCTAGAAGAGAAATGAAAACAAAAAATCCGAAAAATGAGTTTTCCCTTCTCAGTTTTTGTCACATCAAGAGTTGACCAAACAGTCTTGTATCTGTAATTTAATGTTTACTGTTCCATTTTTGGATTAAAGGACTTTGCCACGTTGTTCCTGCTGCTGCCTTTCTTTTAAAAATAGTCTTACCTGTAACACATACTGTCGAGCTCTGTCTACATCTCCCGGCAAACTGAACCTTCGCATGATCATAGCATTCATTTCTGGGAACTAAGAAAAAAGAGAGAAAATCTGTTTATTTCTCTTGGGGGAAACAAGTGTTCTAACACTAGTTTGTAACAATAGGAAATAACAAGAAACAACAAAAATGTAATTAAATGTCTAGATGATGTGGGGGAGCAATAAACTGTGGCAACAAAAGCTGAGCTAAGAGACATCCACTGTCTATGCCTAGGCACTGTGGTGGTGACAGGAGGAGAGACATTAGTCCTTGTTTATTCTGATGTTTTATCCTAGTCCAACATTGAGTAAGAGAGGCAGGAGGAATAAAGTACATCTCAACAACAACATGGTTCTGGCTGGGCGTGGTGGCTCACGCCTGTAATCTCAGCACTTGGGAGGCCGAGGTGGGCGGATCACCTGCAGTCAGGAGTTTGAGACCAGCCTGGCTAACATGGTGAAACTCTGTTTCTACTAAAAATATAAAAAAATTAGCCAGGCGTGGTGGTGCACGCCTGTAATCCCAGCTACTCAGGAGGCTGAGGCAAGAGAATTGCTTGAACGCTGGAGGCGGAGGTTACAGTGAGCCGAGATTGCACCACTGTACTCCAGCTTGGGCAACAAGAGTGAAACTCCATCTCAAATAAAAAAATAAAAAACAACATGGTTGGTAAACTTGAAATCGTATCAGGATCGCCTGTACTGCTTGTGGGGCCTCTCCCCTAGTTTCTGATTGAGTAGGGGTGGAGCCTTGGCATCCATTTCTAACGGATTCCTAGGTGACACCAGTATCTCTGGTCTCTGCCAACATTTTGCGAGTCACTGGCCTAGGATGAGGATGGGAATTAGGCATTCTACTCTAAGTACTAAATTGATTACCAACTGAAAGCTATTGAGGTTTCTGAGCAGAGAGCATTACGTGCAGAGCTCTGCCTTAAGCAGTGTGTAGAGTGGATCTGAGCAGTGGTGCATGACACTGACTGCATTACTGGGATCAGCTGGGGAGGTTTTTGTGTTTTTTTTTCCTTCTGAGATGGAGTTTCGCTGTGTCACCCAGGCTGGAGTGCAATGGCACGATCTCGGCTCACTGCAACCTCCGCCTCCCTGGTTCAAGCAATTCTCTGCCTCAGCCTCCCGAGTAGCGGGGACTACAGGTGTGCACCACCACACCCGGCTAATTTTGTATTTTTAGTAGAGACAGGGTTTTGCCATATTGGCCAGGCTGGTCTCGAACTCCTGACCTCAGGTGATCTGTCCACCTCAGCCTCCCAAAGTGCTGGGATTACAGGTGTGAACCACTGCTCCTTGCCTGCGGAGGTTTAAATACAGTTGCCTAGATCCTGTTCCCAGAGATTTTGATTATATTGGCTTGGTGTTTAGTCTGGGCACCAGGATTTTCAACCCCCTCCCATCTACTCTGGTATTTTTAATGTGCAGCCAAGGTTGAGAACCATGGAACTAAAAGAGTCAGAGGTAGACAGAACAAACAGGTTACTAGAGTAGTTCATAAAAAGGACCTGAATTAACCTGATAGCAAGAAGAGGGAAAAAAAAGTAAAAATTCAATTGAAGGTAAAATCGATATTCTACAATACTTAGAAACTATCTATAACTGTCACCATTAACAGAATACAAAAGCCAGGACACCAAATCACTTCACTTCCTAGATCCGAGCTCTAGTCTTGGTTTGGCTACCAACTGCCACAGCTGAGTGATTTCCTTAGTCCCTGGGGTCTTAGGCTTCGCCTCTTCATGACCGGAAGCCCTTGAGCTCTAACAGTCTGTGGCTCCACGGAAGAGGTAAGATGTGTTTGGTTTTGGCCACGTCAGTGCTTATAGCAGTTGCCAGTTTTTCCCTGGCAGTGAACCTGAAGATGAAATAAGTTGTTGTCCTGTAACCATGACCATGGCATTAGTAATCCTAGAAGAAAAAATAGGGCATACATAGAAAAGCCTCAGCCGAGTGATCACAGACGAAGAAAGAATGTTTCTTTCAGACCAAAATATGTGTCAGAACAAAGCTCTAAACATGTAGAGACTGCTAATGTGTTTACAGAATTTATAGAGCCAGCAACTGGTTAGTTCTTATGAAAACCAGTAATTTCCTTTAGTTACTGGTGTTTTAAGAAGAAAACAAGCTACTAGAAAGAAATCAGGAAAGCCCAAATCAACTTCTGTGGTAAAAAAAAGCCAAATCAAGTAGGTTTTAGTTTTGTTTTGAGACTTGTTCTGTTGCCCAGGCTGGAATGCAGTGGTGCAATCATAGCCCACTGCAGCCTCAAACTCCTATAGGTTCAAGTGATCCTCCTGTCTCAGCCTCCCAAGTAGCTGGGACTTCAGGCATGCACCTGGCTAATTTTTTTTAATTTTTTTTTTTTTTTTTGAGATGGAGTCTCACTCTGTCTCCCAGGCTGGAGTGCAATGGCACGATCTTGGCTCACTGCAACCTCCGCCTCCGGGGTTCAAACGATTCTTCTGCCTCAGCCTCCCAAGTAGCTGGGACTACGGGGCGCATGCCACCACACCCGGCTAATTTTTTGTATTTTTAATAGAGACGGGGTTTCACCATATTAGCCAGGATGGTCTCGATCTCCTGACCTTGTGATCTGCCCACCTCGGCCTCCCAAAGTACTGGGATTACAGGCGTGAGCCACTGTGCCCGGCCAATTTTTAAATTTTTTATAGAGATGGGGTCTTGCCTTGTTGCCTGGGCTGGTGTCAAACTCCTGGCTTCACGTGATCCTCATGCCTGGGCCTCCCAGAGTGCTGGGATTATGGGTGTGAGCCACTACACACAGCCCGTTTTCGTTTTTTAATACCACATACCAATACTGGATATCTAGAAGGTTTTATCGTTAACACTAATATGATCCTCTTGTAGGCATCTGGTGACATGACCGTGTTTATGATGTACAAGCTTTTTCTACAGTACCAGCAAGTGTAGTAAGATGTGCTGACTGGGTGTTTTCACTGATGCTTTTACTATGAAAAGCACTGAGAAAGCAAAATTTGAAAAAAATATTTGCATTGAGTGACTACATCCTTCCTTCCAAACATGTCATGTGTGCAATTATAATATGCAAAACATCAAACTCTTCCCCGGGCACTCCGAGTCCCCTTCATGTGTATGTGGAAAAGAAAAGAGAAACACAGCAGGAAGAACAGTTGCCTGCAGACTTACTGACAAATAAAACTTCTGTTTGCTCAGGTGGTGTTTTTAAGAGCAGGAAAACCACCTGTGGGTAAATCAGGTTGTAGCACTGTGAAACCCATCCGTACACTAAACCGCCAGGGTGATCAGTAGATGAGTTTACCCAAGCAAAACGTGGGTCACTCTAAGGCACTAACTAGTCACCACGATAGCATAAGGCCTGTGCAGCTGGTGCAGGGGCTGGTGATGGCATTTGGAAACGTGGCTACAGCTGACATTTGGGTTTAGTGACTTAGCTAATAAGGAAGAGAAGCAGAAGAAAGGAAAGATTTGTTTTTGTTAAAAAAGATATTTGAAAAGTAATGAAGTTTCACCAGATAAAGTAAAGCACTTCCATTTTGTTCCTGAAGCTTTCAAAATCCAATTAACTTGAGGTTTTTGTTCTTAAAGAGAATATGTACACATACATACATGGGAGGATGTTGTCATCCGTGGGACTTCTCCAGAAATCCCCAAAACTCTTCTTAAATCCTCTGAACCAACTGTTACCAGGAAACCCCTTAAGAGAGATGTTAAAATAAAGGAATTCCAAAGAGAGGGGGTTTCTGTCAAGTGCTGGGTGGAGCAAACTCCAAGACAACCCACTACACCAAGTTAAAAAGGAAAAGGTGGTTTCCCAAGAATGCTTGCCCTGACCCAGTGTTCACAAATGGAAAAGCTCAAAGAGCATCTCATCAGCAAACAAAACTCACCTACCAAAGGGAAAGGATTACAGACGTCTTAGAACTACCCCACTAAGTAGGTATGTTGTTCACAATAACAAAGACATCACACAGAGATGATTCTTTGAGTATCATCAGTGCCTGGGTGGCTTAGTTACCTGTTCTGTGGGAAGGCCTGTTTGGTATCATAGCTACTAACTTCTCAGCATTACCAGTGGCAATAACACTGTGTATGATGTAATAAAATGAATACTGGTCTTAGACTTGTGCAGTTCCCTGCTGTGCCATTTACCAGATGTTTAATTTTGGCGAGGTTTGAGCATCAGTTTCTTACTTGTAGAACAGACACCATAATATCTACCACAAAGAGGAGTTGTGAGATTAGAGATAATGTATGAAAGAATCCTTTGTAAACTAAAAACACATTTTCCTTAAGTAGAGACACTGCACATTCTTATGTTATTTTGGAACTTGTTTTACCCAGAATGAATTTTAGTCCCAAAAATCTTTTGACACATTTCTTGCTAAGAATCTCTTGTTTGACAGTGTATTCCACAAAAGAGCCTAACCTTGCTGTTTTATTAGAAGGCAACTTATAAATACATATTTGGCTAACTTCTGGCCCATGTGCCACAAGACAAACATCAGTCTACTTTTGAAATGAGTCCTGTCCAGAGTCACTTCCTGCTTGGACTCCATTCTGTGTTCCCTTTTCTGAGGCTGCAATGTGCCTTTTAAACTCACTGCCTTATGGGCAGATGAGAACACTGCTGTCTGGTGAGTGTGAGTAGGTGCCTCATGACTGGGATTTCCCAGTAAAGCACACATAAAACCATGGCTCAGGGTATAGTAATCTTTCTTCTTCCTTTTGCTTGTGTTTTTTAACCAGCATTTTTCTTTCTTCCTCTTTTTTTTTTTTTTTTTTTTTGAGATGGAGTCTCACTCTGTCGCCCAGGCTGGAGTGCAGTGGTGCGATCTCGGCTCACTGCAACCTCTGCCTCCCAGGTTCAAATGATTCTCCTTCCTCGGCCTGCCGAGTAGCTGGGATTACAGGCATGCACCACCACTCCCCGCTAACTTTTGTATTTTTAGTAGAGATGGGGTTTCACTATATTGGTCAGGCTGGTGTTGAACTCCTGACCTCGTGATCCACCTGCCTTGGCCTCCCAAAGTGCTGGAATTACAGGCATGAGCCACCGTGCCCAGCCTTAACCAGGATTTTTCAATCTCTTATAGATTACTGACAGATACTATGTAGAAGAGGTCCATTTCCCCTGTCCCCCACTATATATGAAGGCAGAGGTAGCCATTACTCCTTTGTGTGTGGAGGGGAAAGTAAGTTAGTTTCTTTCTAAATATATTCAGAGTGAAACTTAAGGTTTAAAAAGGACTCAACCGATAACTTAGTATTCTGGGGTTCATAACAAGTATTTAACAATTTGAAGATTTTTACAGATACAGCAACCAAAACGTTTTCAGAGACTTCTCCAGGGAGAGGCTTTTTCCTTTTATCCTGATAATCTTAGAGCCTAGGTAAAGGAATCTTTACCAAGCTAGGTGGATTTCAGCACACTCAGTCCATCTCACTGTCCTTCACTCATGTTTACTAACAAGTATCTGAGAAGTAATGTTCGCAGTTGTACAGGTGGTAGCCAGTGCCTCATTTTTCGAATCCCTGGCATAACATCTACACGGCTCAAACGTTCCTCACTCATGCCTCAATGTACAAAAGGGGGTTTTTAGAAATTTTTGTCAAAACTGGGCACATGTATTATGCTCCTGGATTTTAAGCTGGCAAGTAAGTCTCGTTGGGAGAGAGGACCTATTCATGGTATATCTTTCACTTCTTACCTCAGCCTCCGAAGTCTGAGAGGATGGAAGCCTTGTAATAATGAGGGCAGGTGTTCCTACAAAGTGCCCTGACATCTCCATTCATAGCCCTAGCAAGTTGCCAAAGTAGCCTGGCCCAGCCACCCAGAACATCAGCCTCCCCTGGGAAGAATCATGCTGCCAATGGCTGTGCTAGATAGTGGGTGAAAGAAACCTTTCCTCTCTCCAATCAGAAACCCACCAAAAGCAAGGGCCATGGTTTCTGTATCATAGTGGAATCACTGAATTCTATGGAGGACATGATTGACCTTTGTAAATGTGAAGACAGAATGAGGAGAAATCTCTGAAAGACCAAAAGTTACTATGATATTAGACCAAAGAGCTAATGTTGAATTTCATGGCATGGTGATGAACATCTTATTGCTTTGCTACATAGCAAATTAAATACTACTAAGATGAAAATCTATTAACAAGCTGTTCCAGCGCCAACTAATGACTCACTTATTTCAAGTAACATTCAGCACAGCCACAAGCCATGTGGCCAGGGTCTAGAGGAGGCTGTGAGGATGTCTGCTTTGTCAGTCGAGGGAACATCTTTGAAGCCTCCTAAGCCTTTCATTCACATTAATGGGGACACGAGGGCAGCTGTACTGACTCCCTCACTTCTCAGTCCCTCGGTCCGGAGAAAGAAGGAACTATGTGGGTCTACTGCACTCCACTGACTTCTTGACATTTTGAGGCAATGGCCGAAGTTCTAAGGCCTCTCTCAGAGCAGCAGAGTCTCATTAAACTTCTAAAACTGGAGAATTTCTTATGCTTGGAGGCCCCTGATGCTTCCTGTGCCTTTTAAGGGGCTCTGAGGACCACCAGAGTCCAGTCCTATAATCAAGACTTGGAAACTGTTCACTTTGCCAGTGGTCAAAATATATGGAAATAATCACGATGCTACCTCAAATGCCTCTGGCACACCACAAGACACAAAGATCTTAAATAGGATCTTAGCTAATCCTCACAACCCCCCTGGGAGAAAGCTGATCTTCTCAATTTTACAGATAAGGAAACAGGCTTAGCAAGGTGAAATGACCAGCCCTAACATCTCACTCAGAGCCAGGATCAGATGCAGACCTGTGATCTCTTACCTGAATGCCTTCCCATCTATTCCGTTATGCAACCTTCCCATCAGGTGTGTCGCGGGACATCAGTTCTGTGGGGCTATCAGTGGTGTGTCAAAGGGAGTTCGTAACACTTACCTGCTGACAGGCAAACAGGACAGGACCAGTGGCTAACCCGAGCTTCAGATCAGCTGATGTTGGTTTGCCCATCTGGTCAGAACATGAGGTGAAGTCCAACACATCATCTATTAGCTGGCAAAAGGAAAAATGGGATGTAAGGAGCACCGCCATGCCAACATCGCTGCCATCGTTCCTACTATTTTGACAATTCCACACTAGGGGAGAATGCTGACTGTATCACTATGCCACCATTCTTACAAATAAAAAGCATACCAACCTGAAAAGCTATTCCTACATTTTTTCCGTACTGGTAGGCGATCTCATGCACCACTGGGTCGGGACATCCTAGAACAGAGACCTGAAACAGAAAGAGCATTCTGAGATAAGCTGCTTCCAGGCAGCAGCAAAGCAGCTGAGCCCTGACTGAAGGAATTCCTTAAAATAGGAGGTAGCGGGGCTAAATTATACACAGTCAGGAGATGCTGACATCACAGGGACACCAAGCATGTACAAAACCGCATTTCCAATCACAGAGTTTCAGCCTCAGATTGTGTTGTTAAATTCTAAGAAAATTCCCCTTCTCCAGCCCCTGCTTTCAGACAGGATAAGCAGCCTTTCCCACTGCTTAGGAAAAACGGAGCTACAGCTTGACTAATTCTGCTGGCAACATGCTAAGTAAACCTTCCTGACATGCACAAGAAACAGACCCTCATCTGTGAAATACTGACTTCTAGCACGCGGCAAGCTAGCCCAATTACTGTTGGCTTTAATAATCTCCATCAATGTGTCCCTCATTTCAGGAAGAGATACTAATGTAATCACACACAATTTCCCCATCTGTAGTCCTTTTCATCATCTTTGGGAATTTCACCTGTTTCTGAATGCAGTTATTTCTTGCTTTGTCCATAAAAATCGTCTCAAGCCTCCTGCTTCAGACACAGATATCGCTTTTTTATTATCAGAAGGAACTTCACTGGTCCCACTGTTTCCACATTTCTCTCAAAAGGAGTTACTGTATAAAAACCCTTTTCCCTCCTCTCAGTGGGGAGAAATAAGACTTCTGAAAGTCTTTTAAAACTCCAAAAGCTAGCTGGCACCGGCCACTGAAGTGCATTTCTCAGTGCCCTGCTAAGCATGTTAAGCAGGCCCAGCCACATTTTCAGAAAACAAAGCCTGGGTAAAACCAACAAGGGGGAGGGGAGAGACGGTCTGTGTTCTACCAGAGAGATGTCTCTGCTGAATTTCCATGAGAAAGCCAGCTGGAGCGCTGCACAGTTAGTTGCCTTTCTGAAAGGCTCGCAGATGCTAGGAAACCCTGTCCCCTGACCTTGGGTCCTGCCTCTGTGGCTCTCCGGTCAGGGGGTGAACTTTGCTCAGGCATCAGTGTGGTGCAGCGCTGCAGGCTCTGCTGTGAGACTGTGGGGCTGCATTTGTGCCCTTTACAAGTACCACGTGACGTTGGCATGTTACTGAACCTCTCTCGGCTTCAGCTTCCTCATCTGTACAATGTGGAAATCACAAGCACCTACCTTGTAGCGTTGCTGTGAGAAACAGACATGATGCTGCATTTAAACCCTCAGTATAGTGCCTGGCGCCTGGTTAGAACTCAATGTGTTTGCTATTATTATCTCTTTTTAGAAATAGGATGTCACTCTGTTGCCCAAGCTGGGGTGCAGTGGTGCAATCACAGCTCACTGTAACCTTGAACTCCCAGGCTCAAGGGTTCCTTCTGCCTCAGTCTCCTGAGTAGCTGGGACTACAGGCATGTGCAACCACACCCAGCTAATTTTTAATTTTTTCGTAGAGATGGAGTCTCACCATGTTGTCTAGGCTGGCCTCAAACTCCTGGGCTCTTGATCCTCCCACCTCCACCTCCCAAAGCGTTGGGATTACCACCAGGTGTGAGCCACCGCACCCTGCTGTTTGCCATTATTACGAATAATTGTCCTCCTCCTCATCCACTGGAACCAGAAATAGGAGCCTCAGCAGTGTCCATGCACCTCGGCCAACTAAAGCCAGGTCGCATAATGTCCTCAGCCTGAGAACGCTTTTTGACAACTTAATGAGGTCTGTTGACTATGTAGGGCTTGGCCATAAGTACATGGTAAAATTGCATGCACCATAAAGGGTCAGGTGGCCACGGACTTGAGTGAAGAGTAAGCTCATAACTGCTTTCAACAGCAAACCCCTTCCCGTGAGCAGGCACTGACCTCTGGGCAGTCAGGGAGGGCTCCTTTTTTCAACTAAAGAGTCTGGGAGACCACATGGGGGACAATTCAGAAACTTCTGAGAGAAGCTAAGATCAGCTTGGCTCAAAGGAGGGCATGGCAAGATCTGGGCAGCCTGGGATGTGCTAAACTCAGGCCAGAATGATACTGGGAACCAAGATATTCCTAGATAGAAATCACTGAGAGTGAAGCAGTCTCCTGTAGTGAGATTAATGCTGTTTCCTCGACACAAAGCCATAGAGAATATAATCTTTCTTCCTGGAAAGTGAAAGATTTTCTAAAAATCTATTTCTTTTTTTTGGAGACGGAGTCTCTGTCACTCAGGCTGGACTGCAGTGGCACGATCTGGGCTCACTGTAATCTCCACCTCCCAGGTTCAAGCGATTCTCCTGCCTCAGCCTCCGTGCGCCACCACGCCCAGATAATTTTTGTATTTTTAGTAGAGACGGGGTTTCACTAAGTTGGCCAGGCTGGTCTCAAACTCCTGACCTCAGGTGATCTGCCTGACTCAGCCTCCCAAAGTGCTGGGATTACAGGCGTGAGCCACCACGCCCAGCCTAAACATCTGTTCGTGAACATTTTAATGGAGTAAAATGTGTGGAGCACATATGATGAGTACTTTGTATGATTTGAGCTAAACCTCACAATATCCCACAAATATGGATTATGTGGTTGGTGATGATAAAAGCTAACAATTCCTGAGCATCCACTATGTGCCAGGCACTGTTCTGAGAATTCTCACCTTTTAAGTCACTTATGAGGTTCGAGAAACTGAGGCACAGACGGTCCCAGGCATTACATGGCTCTGACACGCTGGAACCTGAATTTCATCCCAGACGGTCTGGCTCTAGGTAGTTTTCTTCATCACTTTGCTGTGCTGCTTCTATGCTGGGCAATAAAATGGAACCTCCAAGAGGTCAAGGAATGTGTCCAAGTAAGCACAAAGCTGCAGTCTGTCTGCACTGTCCCCTCTATGCCCACACATGCTGACATAGAGGTTATTTAGTGGGCAGCTTCTGCCTGACACATGGCGAAGGGACATTACTGCTCAGATTTCAACTATCCCCGATTTCCCTGGGGTAGCATAAAGACCATGCCAGAGTCCTGCTTCCCTATCCCAGGTCAGGACTGTCTGGATCTGTGGCAGGAAAACAGAAAACAACTGCCACAAATTAGACACAACATGGCACAACATACAAGAAGGCAAAGAGGTGCACAGCCTTGCGCTCAGCATCAGAGAGATGCCTCACATCTTTCCGGAAATGGGTGGAGCATGAAGAATGATTAAGTCAAAGAAAGTGGAGCTCGACTGACTGTTTTGTTTGAAGCAGATGCTGCAGCCAGGCTGTGTTGTGCATATGCACTTCTTTCTGGGGAACGTTCACACCTTGCATCACATCCTTACAAGCCTCGTCTCAACGAGACTGGGAAGGGCTGGGTACAGTGGCTCACGCCTGTAATCCCAGCTACTTGGGAGGCTGAGGCAGGAGAATTGCTTGAACCTGGGAGGTGGAGGTTGCAGTGAGCCGAGATCATGCCACTGCACTCCAGCCTGGGTGACAGAGTGAGACTCCGATAAATATATAAATAAATAAATGGCCCTTAAGCATCTGAAAAATGTTTCACTCACTCAGAAAGGAGAGATGTAAATTAAAACTCCACTGCAATACATTCTCCTCTACTGGACTAGCAAAAACTCAAAAGTGTAATGGCACATTCAGTTAGTAAGGCTGTGGGAAAAGAGGTTCTGAAAAGCTGCTGGTGGAAACACATCTGGTACAGACCCAACAGAGGGAAATGTGGTGGTGCCTAACAAAACCGTATGTGCAATTACCCCTAAATTCACCCTGCAGGCACTCCTCTCACAACACAAAAATAGGTTTATGCAAGGCCAGCCCTTGCAGTTGTGTTTGTAATTGCAAAACTGGAAACCTAAATGCCCATGCATAGAAGATTGGTTGAACAAACCATGCTATGTTCACACAATGGGATCTGATAAAGAGGCTTTAAAAATTTTTTTAAATTAATTATTTATTATTATTAATTTTTTTGAGATGTGAGTCTCACTCTGTCGCCCACGCTGGAGTACAGTGATGTGATCTCGGCTCACTGCAACCTCCACCTCCCGGGTTCAAGCTATTCTTGTGCCTCAGCCTCCCAAGTAGTTGGGATTACAGGCATATACCACCACACCTGGCCAATTTTTGTACTTTTAGTAGAGACGGGGTTTCACCATGTTGGCCGGGCTGGTCTTGAACTCTGGCCTCAAGTGATCTGCCTGCTTTGGCCTCCCGAAGTGCTGGGATTACAGGTGCGTGCCACCACGCCCAGCTAATTTTTGTATTCTTAGTAGAGAAGGGGTTTCACCATGTTGGCCAGGCTGCTCTTGAACTCCTGACCTCATGATTTGGCCACCTCAGCCTCCCAAAGTGCTGGGATTACAAGCGTGAGTCATCATGCCCAGCCCTGATACAGTGGTTTTAAAAATGAGGAAGATCCTACAAACCAATGTGGAATCATTTTCCTAATAAACTGTTAAGAAATGCAAAGTAAAGCAGAGTAGTCTAGGGTACTACCTCTTGCTGTAAGAAAGAAGGGAAGATTGAGCATACTTGTGTCTGCTTGTTTGTGCAAAATGAAACCCAGGAAGGAGGAACCAAAAACGAACAAGACTGCTTACCTACAAGCGGGCAGGGGAAGAGAACAGGGCAAAAGGGAGAGTTACTGTATGGCACAGTTCTGACTTTTGGAGCTAATTTTCTTTTTTTTTTTTTTTTTAGACAGGGTCTCACTCTGTTGCCAGGCTAGAGTGCAGTGGTGTGATCATGGCTCACTGCAGCCTCAACCTCCCAGGGCTCAGGTGATCCTCCCACCTCAGCCTCCCAGGTAGCTGGGACTACAGGTGTGCACTACCCACGCCCAGCTAATTTTTGTATTCCTGTAGAGAGAGGTTTCACCATGTTGCCCAGGCTGGTCTCAAACTCCTGGGCTCAAGCAATCCGTCTGCCTTGGCCTCCCAAAGTGCTAGGATTACAGGCATGAGCCACTGTGCCCAGCCACATTGTTTCAAACATTCAAAACAACAGCAACAATAACAAAACACTCAAAACCAAAACACGAAATCAGCAAGAATGAAAGGGAATCCCTAAAATGGAATAAAAATGAACCCAACTATTAACCCATTTATGCTGGAGGTTGCAAATTTTTTTGTGTGAAAAATTAGACTTTGGTAATGACATTGAGCAGTAGGATAGAAATAACTCCACAAGCTTAGCGTTCCAATAATGGAACACCAGCATAAATGGGTTAATATATTCCAAATAATAACATAACCACACTGATCCATACAGAAAGGTAACTTTGAACAGTACTTTGATTCTATTATCCTCAGGCCCAAGACAAAAGGAATGATAAACAAATACTGAAGTCTAGCTACTGGGTTCGCTTTTCACAGAGAGATGAGTCATGAATTTGGAAACTCCTATGGTATATTCTTGGATTGTGCAAATAAATACACCGTGGAGAATAGGAGCCAGGTCTCTCACTGTTTGGGAAGTGAGTTACAAATATGGAAAGATGGAATCCTGGAATAAACCACAAATCCTGTGGTGTTAGATGGATTTAGAACTGTTTGATACCTCATGGTTTTGAATAAGTACAGATGGGTACAGAAAGATATACCTGTATCTACCTACATTACATATAATACATACATGTATTTCCTAGCTCTGTCCATTGGGTGGGTCTAGAAACGATGACACCCAGTACTCAAATTCTGGTTTCTTAACACCATTTTCCACCAAAAGGAATGTGGGTTCCTTGGAGAACAGTGAATAACAGGGCTGAATATCTCCTGCCAGAAATGGGGTGCTGAAAAAACGAGAGGAGGACACAGAACCAGATTAAAGGGCCTCCCCCATGGGCCATACGTTGGATAATTATTGAAATAAATAATGACAGTGTTATAATCTACAGAATAAAATAAGATGGCTGGGCGTAGTGACTCATGCCTGTAATCCCAGCGCTTTGGGAGGCCAAGGTGGTGATCACTTGAGGCCAGGAGTTTGAGATCAGCCTGGGTAACATGGCAAAACCCCGTCTCTACTAAAAATACAAAAAGTCAGCTGGGTATGGTGGCGGGCGCATGTAATCCCAGCTACTCGGGAGGCTGAGGTGGAGGATCATCTGAGCCCAGGAGGTGAAGGTTGCAGTGAACCGAGATTGTGCCACTGCACTCCAGCATGGGCAACAGAGTGACACCCTATCTCAAAAAAAAAAAAAAAAAAATACAGAATAAAATCAGAATCCAAGAGAGCCCATAAATTTAGAGCTTCCTTACAATGGAATACCAACTCTCCACCTCTTTTGAGAATGAAATAATAATAATAATTTAAAAAAAATAAAATACCAACTGTCTTGTAAAGAGTGATATAGAAGAAATGATGAAAATAGAAAAACAGCCATTTGACAACCATCAGAATAATCTTTACATAATCTGAAAATACTTCACCCAAAATAGGTTAAAATAGTAATTTTAGATTGAAGAAACCTGGCAGATGGTATCTTTTTTTTTTCTTTTTTTGAGATGGAGTTTCACTCTTGTTGACCAGGCCGGAGTGCAATGGTGCAATCTCAGCTCACTGCAACCTCCGCCTCCCGGGTTCAAGCAATTCTCCTGCATCACCCTCCTGAGTAGCTGGGACTACAGGCATGTGCCACCATGCCCGGCTAATTTTTGTATTTTTAGTAGAGAAGGGGTTTCACCATGTTGGCCAGGCTTGTCTCGAACTCTTGACCTCAGGTAATCCATTTGCCTCGGCCTCCCAAAGTGCTGGGATTACAGGTGCCCGCCACCATGCCCAGCTAATTTTTTATATTTTTAGTAGAGACAGGGTTTCACCATGTTGGCCAGGCTGGTCTTGAATTCTTAACCTCACGTGATCTGCCCACCTCAGCCTCCCAAATTGCTGGGATTACAGGCATGAGCCACGGCACCCGGCCCCACAGTATCCTAATCAAGTGATCCAGGCACACATCACCGGTAGCAGGACAGAGAGACAGCACGTGCCTCCTGGTGTGAGGAGCTGAGGACGGCACCGCTCTTGTGGTATTCTTGACAAACATTCATAACCTGGATCGAATCTTGAGAAATATCAGAGAAGCCCCACTGAGAGGCTCAACAACATAACTGGCCTGCACTCTTCCAAATACCAAGGTAAATGAGAGGCAAAGAAATACTGTTGTAGATGACAAGAGACTACAGAGTCATGACCACTAAATGCAACGTGAGATCCTGGACTGGATGCTGGAACAGAAAAGTACGTTTTCCCTTTTGTTATAACAGTTCACAAGTGGCAAGATCTGAATGAGGCCTAGAGATAGATACGAATATTGTAAAAAAAGAGGCCAGGTGTGGCATGTGGTGGTGAGCGCCTGTAATCCCAGTTACCCGGGAGGCTGAGGTGGGAGAATCACTTGAACCTGGGAGGTGGAGGTTGCAGTGAGGTGAGACTGTGCCACTGCACTCCAGCCTGGTCAACAGAGCAAGACTCTGTCTCAAAAAAATGAATTAAATAAAAAAGGGTGTTCTGCTAACGTTACCCACAATATGCAATTCCGTAGTGGTACCGAAGGCTTTGAAAATCAAGTAATAGGAAGACAGCCCATTAATTCCAGGCCACAAGCAGCCCTGGAGAGAACAGAAATTCAGGAGAAAAAAAAAAGAGAGAGAGACAGAAAAGGCAGGATTACCATACTCAGCTCTGGGTTCAAGTCCCGGCTCAGCTGCTGTCTGGCTGCACAACAACTGGACAGACCCCCTGACCTCTCAGGTCTCATTCCCACCAGATTTTCTGGGGAACAAGCCACAGTCTTCATTACTAAACTACAAAATGTATTTTGCATGAGTATGTATGTAAATAAATAAGTCATCTTTTGATAATAACATGAATTCTGTTTTGTTGTTTGTTTGTTTTTGTTTTTTTGAGAGAGAGTCTCGCTCTGTTGCCCAGGCTGGAATGCAGTGGAGTGATTTTGGCTCACTGCAACCTCCACCTCTCGGGTTCAAGCGATTTTCCTGCCTCAGCTTCCCAAGTAGCTGGGATTACAGGTGTGCACCACCACGCCCAGCTAATTTTTGTATTTTTAGTAGAGATGGGGTTTTGCCATGTTGGCCGGGCTAGTCTTGAAATCCTGGACTAAAGTGATCCACTCGCCATGGCCTCCTTAAGTGTTGGGCTTACAGGTGTGAGCCACCGTGCCTGGCCTAAAATGGATTCTATTTTAGTATCAGTCAATCACAAAACAATCCCCATAGACAGCCCTCTCTTAGATGCTAATATTATTTTCACTAAAAAAAGGAGGGGAGACAAAAAAATCGCATCCTTAGTAGAATGCAGCTTGTAAGTTTCCCTCCAACTCTCAATACATTTTGCAATCCTGTTAGTTCTTCTTCTGTAATAATTCTGCTCTTTCAGTTCTCCTCCTCCCCTCTTTTTGGTGTGTCTAATTTGCTTTGTATGCATTTCTTTGGCGCTCGCATGGCTTTGCATTTTAAATACCAAGAGTACATAAAAATAGCCATTTTGAATCCATAACACCTCTGGAATATTTCCACCCATAGGCACTTAAATATAGAAACTTTTATTCAAATAGCTCACACTATGATTTTGCTTTATTATTCTAAGAGCTCTGGAGTTTAGGAATAAATCACATGAAAAGGAGGTAGTGCTGGGATGATGCCAGCATGCCCCCTAGTGGGCAGTATGAAACATTTCATTTTTAATAAGGGTCCAGCCACGTTAACATGTTCACTGTTCAGTTGCTAATCTTTGAAGAATGAATTGCATATCTTTATAAAAGAATTCCTGTGCATTATCTTTGGCTTCTTAAGCAGAGAACGGTGAGCACGAGGAAACCTCTCTATCACGACTCAGGTCCATTTCTTTGGATCATCTGTAAGATTCCATCACTGAGTGAATTTCTGTGCTAGCTCCGATTTGGTGCCGCCCCCTGTGCCTGTGGGATGTCCGCGTGGTGCAGACAGTAAGTCTTGGTGTTTCCAGTTCCAACAGTCTCACTACTACTAATGCTTCTAAGACTTTATTTTTTAAATATTATTTTTAAGTAGAGAGGGGATCTTGTTATATTGCCTAGGTTGGTCTTGAACTTCTGGTCTCAAGCAAACTTTCCACCTCAGTCTCCCTAAATGCTGGGATTACAGGTGTGAGCCACCTCGCCTGGCCATGCTAATGCTTCTAAGTTTGTAGTCTCAAACTTGTGAAATTACCAATGGGCCTCACTTAACACATCCTCTTAAGGATAAATATTAATAAGTAATATTAAGGCATCCTAATGTGTTAAGAGGAGGGATCCTGACCTTCAGGGAGATTTGGGCCATCAAGGGCACGATAATATATAAAGGATTACTGTAAAAGTGTTAGAACACCCATTTAAAATAGGCTATTCTCTTATTTAGCATCTTGTGTCTGTACTTTCTTCCATCTCACTTAAAAAAAAAAAAAGACCCACATAATTTCTTGGAAATAAAACATAATAGCCCTTTTAATAAAAGACAAAAGTGGTCGAGACTGTGGCTGGCATGTTCTACACAATTCACATTCCTTAAAGTTTCCATTAAGTCTTTTTAGGAAGAAAAGATTGTCCTCATTCGTTTCTGGCTTGCAATTATACATTTCTTGACACTTTTCAAAACAGAGACACTAACAGCAAGAGACTTTTTCACCTGAGAGGTCTGAGCAAAAGCTCTCTTTACCTGTTAATTATCTTAGGAGTCTATCGTGGCAGCAATTGACATGCGACCCTTACAGGTCTTCCTTATTTTGTGGCTGTAATCACATGGGAAGGTCATTTGTCCAGGTTTTGTCTCTGTGTATCTGTCAGGCTTAGAGATGGGCAGAGAAACAATTCTATGGAGAGACTGTTTCTCATTCTTGGACTAACAATGAATACCACATATTTGTCTACAGATTAAAGGCATTACTCATTAAAAAAAAAAAAATGTATACAAGTATATACACAGTGGAGGGAAGGCCAGGGAGAAAGCAAGGGGAGAAACAGTTATGGCTTATACTCACTTTGTACTCTGAAGAAATACGACTTGTTTATATTTCATGTAAAATATTAGAAGGATTGGCCAGGCGCGATGGCTCATGCCTATAATCCCAGCACTCTGCGGGGCCAAGGTAGGCGGATCACTAGAGGCCAGGAGTTTGAGACCAGCCCGGCCAACATGGCAAAATCCCAACCCTACAAAAAATACAAAAATTAGCCAGGCGTGATGGTGCACACCTGTGGTCCCAGCTACTAGGGAAGCTGAGGCAGGACAATTGCCTGAACCTGAGAGGTGGAGGTTGCAGTGAGCCAAGATCACACCACTGCTTTATAGCCTGGGCCACATGGCAAGACTCTGTCTCCAAAAAAAAAAAAAAAAAGTATATACAATGCTAGTACAATCTAATAGATATATTTTCCTGGGTAAATATTATATTAAAGAACACAGCACTTCATTTTTAAAAGGTAAAGTGTCAGAAAGTGTGTGTGTGACATCAATCATTAGAGAAATTACGGTAAATTGTTCAAAATGATACACAGTTTGGCAATCAGATTGGAGAAGGTGCAGGAAAGCTTATTTTGATTCAGTTCTTGGGAAGAAAAGATGAAAAGTTAACACCTGCATATCAAAAGAAGATAGCAAAAATGAAAACACAGCAGAAGTCCTCTACTGTTTGGGGATGTCATTCTTTTCCTCCTTAACCTCTTGGGATTTTTGGATACTATTTTAAGATTCTTCACTGAAATATTTTCTAGGGGAATTAGCTCCCAAAACAGAGCTATGAGGCTTTAACTTGAAGAAAGACAGAACGTACATACTGCTTTACAACTGTTAGCTATCAGGCTGGCAGTCTTCTTGAAGGTCTTCTCAAGGTAGTGTGCAAATCTTTCATTCTCATTTTCTTTTGACCCAAGCTGAAGAAATTCACCTGTAAAGAAGGAAAAGAGTCATTTGAGAGGTGGTTTTATTGCCTAGCTACACACCAGGACTGAATAACAAAGAAGAAAAATCAGAATCAACGTACCACGCACCAAATCTTCAATAACTTGGGTTAAAATAGATATAACAGTTGTATTTCCAATTCGTGCCAGAGCTATAGATGCTGCAGAAAGAATTAAATCTCCAGCAAGAACAGCCTAGAAAAAGACAGGGGGAAAACAAAACGTTCAGAAAATTTATCAGAGCAGTAGAGCCAATGATGAACCTGACTGGAAGGAAGCTTTGTGGAAGTGGGGGCTCATCTTGGATGCAGGTGTTTTTACCTTCCTCTTCCTCAACAGGAGTCCGTAACAATCAGCTACAGATTTGGACAGTGTTTGAACTGGATTGGCTCTCAGAGATGACCATGTCACTCTTCCCAGTTCGTAACAATCGGTTACAGATTTGGGACAGTACTTGAATTGGACTGGCTCTCAGAGATGACCATGTCCACCTCCCCAGTTGACAGTTGAAGAAATCAATGCCTGGAGAGGGAGAGCAGTTTCACCCACCAGCCCCACCAAAATGCAGCTGCCTTCAGTTTCACTACACTGGATGTTCACTCTTCCCTTATGCCTTTCCACTTACTGTTCCTTCTGCTCAAAAAGTTCTGCCCCCTTCTTCACTGAGTGGACTTATTTGCATAATTAGTTCAGATGCCACCTCTAAGAAGTCCCCCCCGATCCCTAAGTCTGGTCAGATGCCTCCCTTTTGTGTGAGTACAACACCCGTGCATGCTGTGACCATCACATCTTGCATACCAGTCAGTGATGCTCTAGTCTCTATGCTCCCAGATCAACGGGGAGGGTGGGGTGGAGGGGGAGCTCGGATTAGGAATCACCTCAGCTAGTACTGAGCACACCCCAGAGCATGGCACGAAAGAAACATGTTATTTTCAATGAAAATCAAACCAAAGAATTTTGGCTCCAAGTGAAATGCTTTTTGTACTATGTGACACTGCCCCTCATTCCCAGACAAAAAAAAAAATTTTTTTCCATTGAACACTAAGCAATCAACATCTTTCCAATCTTCTTTAGACTGTGATGGATGTCTACACTGTATTAGTGACTAGTTATAAATTACTGCATAAATAGTTGAATTATATGCTATAATCAAATACGCTCTATGTATATTAATTTGCATATTCAAAAATATATATGTTATATTCTTTTTTTTTTTTTTGAGAAAGAGTCTTGCTCTGTTGCCCAGGCTGAAGTACAGTGGCACGATCTCAGCTCACTGCAGACTCTGCCTCCTGGGTTCAGGCGATCCTTCCACCTCAGCCTCATGATTAGCTGGGACTATAGGCGTACACCACCACGCCCAGGTAATTTTTGTATTTCGACTAGAGATGGGGTTTTACCATGTTGGCCAGGCTGGTCTCGAACTCCTGGCCTCAAGCGATCCAACTGCCTTGGCCTCCCAAAGTGCTAGGATTCCAGGCGTGAGCCACCATGCCCGGCCGTAAGTGTTATATTCTGTAGTAATTAGTCATAAAGGCTAGAGTTCATAGAATTTTCAACACAACTATTTTAGGTACTTATCGTCTTAGTTCTTTGGTATCTAAAATAGTGATGTCCAGTGTGTTTACCAATTAATCACCACTTTATATAATATACATATTATGTAAGATATCCTGATGTAAGTATATGCTTATAAAGTCATTTTACAAATTATGATATATAGGTACCCATTCATATTCTCCCACCCAGCCCCTACATCATTAGCACCTCAGGGCTCAGGATCCATTGGCTTTTACTTCTTTCTTCTCCTGGCTGAGGGGATCCTAGAGACCAAAAGGTCCAGCATATGACATGGAAGCCACAGGACTGTGGACAGCCAGGGGTGGGAGTTAAAGGAAAGAAGAGATAGGAAGCCCAGGCCAGGCCTAACAAGGGCTCACCGAGAGGGCACAGTGTGTGTGGGTTTTTGTACCAGTAACACAGCATTTGTGGGTCAGAGGCAGAAACAGGGAGGAACTGGCAAGTAGCCCTGTGCTAAGCAGATGGCCGTCAGAACTGAAAGAGGCAGGTGAGAGCAGCCTATGTATCCTTGGCCTGCCCTCAGAAAGAGGCCCCTAATGGCAGAGGCAGACACACAGAGGCTAGCCAAGGTGGAGACCATCATTTGTTCTCTTGATCCTCTTCCCCAACCCAAGGTTCCAAATAAGGCTTTAGGACTGGCCCTGCCTGAAAACAGACACAGCTGATTGCAGGGACGGGTTATAGAGTTACCCACGTCCTCTCCAAATCAAAACGCCATCTGCTAAAAAAGCCAACATTCTGATGTATAGAATTTAGTCAACAGGACGTAAAACCTTTCCATCTAAAATTTGAAATAAAAGGCATATAAATGAAATTGCAGGACTCGATTTCAAAACAAAGTCATTTATGTTCAAATAACACCAGCATGTGAAGATAATAATAAACATATGTGTGTGTGTGTGTGTGTGTGTGTGTGTATATCTTCTTTTAACACGGAGAATAGGAATGAACCAGGAATACCATAAATCTGTGAGAGAAAAGGAGGTGAAGGTGGGGTAGTTCTGTTTGCACAAACTTTTTTTTTTGAAATGCAGTCTCATTCTGTTGCCCAGGCTGGAGTGCAGTGGTGCAATCTTGGCTCACTGCAACCTCTTTCTCCCAGGTTCAAGTGATTCTCCCGCCTAAGCCTCCTGAGTAGCTGGGATTACAGGCGCATGCTGGCTAAATTTTTTTGTTTTTTCAGTAGTGACGGGGTTTCGCCCTGTTGGCCAGGCTGGTCTCAAACTCCTGACCTCAGGTGATCTGCCCGCCTCAGCCTCCCAAAGTGCTGGGATTACAGGCGTGAGCCATTGTGCCTGGACTGCACAAACTTTCTGTTTGCTCTTCAGTGGAGGCACGTGTGTGGTGATGGTGATGGATGCCTGTGCATTTTCATTCTCATCTGTTCAACTTTATTCTCATCCTTTAACCCAGAATCTACGCATCCTTAAACCAAAGTCCCTGTTTCCCATATTCCCAATGCTAATAATATAGAAATATGCTTTAATATATACATATACGAACTAAATCCAATGACAGAACTTCTATTTCAAAAGACAGGATTTTCATGGTAGAACAGTATCTCTCTGAGGTTTCTTTTTCCTTTTTTTTTAGTTTTGTTTGCTTTGACATTTATATGCAGCACTCAAACAAATGTTTAAAAAATTAAACTGAATCTGGGTAATCTAAGCCCAAAAGTAAAATGTTTGATTCCTCATGAAATACACCTTTTGGATACCCACAAAAATCCCTTTCCTCATAACCAAAGGAATTCTATTAGAAATACTAAGTTTATTTTTCCACGGTATTTTTTATTATTTATTTATCAAATATCTGTATATAGACAAGACATGAATACTTTTTTGAAATTCAGAAGACCACATTACATTTGAGCAAACGTATTTTTAATGAGACAAATCTGAGAAACAAACGCGGTCCAAAAAGCGTGTGATTCAGTAAGAGAGATTTAAAAAAAAAACAAAAAAAAACATACCTTCTTTTCACCCCAGATCTTATTAACTGTGTGTTTTCCTCTTCGAGAACTTGCATCATCAATAACGTCATCGTGAACCAGACTAGCAGTGTGGATCATTTCTGCAATTAAGGCTATGGTGCGCTGGCTGGCTTGCACATGTCTAATTAACAGAAAGCAATGCTTTTTTAACAGACGCCGCCTAGAACCTTCTCAGCAATCAGCTTGTGAAAACTGGACATCGGATCTAGGATAAAGAATGTTATTTCTCTAAGAGAAACAGTATAAAAACTCTGGCTTCATGATAGAGCCATTTCTATACATATACAAACGTATGAGAAACCCTGCCACAACTACATTTTATGAATTCCGCATTAAAGAAGTAGAAATTGTACAGCTAACCAAAAATGCAGTAAATGATCAGAAGTCTGGCTGATCTTATTGGGCTGAAGAATCATCTGTATGACAGTGTTCTTGGTCAGATGTTTAAGTTTGTAAGTTTACAATTAAATTTTGGGGTGGATAGGGAAGAGAGGCGAGAAGCATTTTAAAATTTTAAAAAGTATTTTAAAGACTCAACTGTCTCAATGTTCAAGCTTTTAAACTTTTTTTTTTTTTTTTTTTTTTTTTTTTTTTTTTGAGACAGGGTCTCGCTCTGTTGCTGAGGCTGGAGCGCAGTGGTGCCATCCTGGCTCACCACAACCTTCGCCTCCCAGGTTCAAGTGATTCTCCCACCTCAGCCTCCACGAGTAGCTGGGACTATAGGTACACACCACCCCACACAGCTAAATTTTATATTTTTAGTATAAAATTGGGGTTTCACCACGTTTCACCACGTTGGCCAGGCTGGTCTCGCACTCCTGACCTCGAGTGATCCGCCCGCCTTGGCCTCCCAAAGTGCAGATTACAGGCCTAGTAATTACAGGCCACGGATTACCGCGGCCCGCATAGTAATGTCTTCAATTAAACATTTAGTATGACAATCTCAGTAATCAACAGAAGATGTTTGTAAAACTTTCTTCCAACTCACATTTAACCTTCTCATTAGAAATTTAAACTTTTATTTCCCAAATTTAACGCAAACTATAGGATAAGTAGGCTCAAGAAGATAGTATGCAGATATGAATTTTACAGTTCAGAGGGAATGTCCCCCATTTTACTTCAATCATTATTACCACCATCATCTATGGAAATTTTTATTTTTATTATTTATTTATGTATTTATTTATTTTTTGAGACAGAGTCTTGCTCTGTCACCCAGGCGCCCAGGCTGTGGAGTGCAGTGGCGTGATCTTGGCTCACTGCAAGCTCCGCCTCCCAGGTTCACGCCATTCTCCTGCCTCAGCCTCCCGAGTAGCTGGGACTACAGGCGCCCGCCACCACGCCTGGCTAATTTTTTGTATTTTTAATAGGGGCAGGGTTTCACTGTGTTAGCCAGGATGGTCTTGATCTCCTGACCTTGTGATCCGCCCGCTTCGGCCTCCCAAAGTGCTGGGATTACAGGTGTGAGCCACCGCGCCCGGCCATCTGTGGGAATTTTTAAAAACTAAATTTCAAGAAAATCAAACTGGGGAAATAACCATTTGGAACCTAAAACATATGCCTGATTTAAACACGCACTAACCAAATGTTGCACTTACTCCAAATGCTTATTTTCAAATATCATCAGGTTACATCTTACAGGGGAAAGAAGGGGGAGGGATTCTGAAATATGACTTTTTATTTAAAAATCGAATCTGAACATCTGCACAAGGTAATGCTCATTCCAATTCCTCAGACCCGGCAGAAAGCAATGAAAAATGAAGTATAATTACATAAAAGTGCTGGAATTTAACGATTGACACTAAATCAGCATGAGAAAAGCTTTCGATCTTGCTTTACATATAATTTTACAATATGATGTCATGCTGGCTCCTCTTATCAGCAGCCCTGGAACTAAACCCTAGACCCTTCCAACTGCTCTCAGCCTGGAAATCGTGTCTACAGTGCTACTCATTCTTTTCTTTTTTTTTTTTTTTTTTTTGAGATAGAGCTTCGCTCTTATTGTCCAGGCTGGAGTGCAATGGTATGATCTCGGCTTACTACAACCTCTGCCTCCCGGGTTCAAACCATTCTCCTGCCTTAGCCTCCCGAGTAGCTTGCATTACAGGCGCATACCACCACACCCAGCTAATGTTTATATTTTTCGTAGAGACAGGGATTCACCATGTTGACGAGGCTGGTCTTGAATTCCTGAAGTCAGGTGATCCATCCATCTCGGCTTCCCGAAGTGCTGGGATTACAGGTGTGAGCCACCTCGCCTGGCCTCATTCTTTATTAATATTTCAGTTACAACTTCTTAATATGTCTAGATCACAACAGATTCTTCCAAGGGGGAAGTATTAAAACAAAAGCAGTGGAGGGTAGGGACAAATTAGCATATAAAAACCACTTTCCGTAGTCTAGGCACAGTTACAGGCTCCTGCCTGTAATCCCAGCACTCTGGAAGGCTGAGGCGGGCAGATCCCTTGAGGTCAGGAGTTCGAGACCAGCCTAGACAACATGGCGAAACTCCGTCTCTACTTAAAATACAAAGATTAGCTGGGCATTAGTGGTGTGCATCTGTAATCCCAGCTACTTGAGAGGCTGATGCAGGAGAATCACTTGAGCTGGGAGGCGGAGGTTGAAGTGAGCTGAGATTACGCCACTGCACTGCACTCCAGCCTGGGTGACAGAGACTCCGTCTCAAAAAAA
>NW_016815144.1:239608-284450 GCF_001698545.2 Rhinopithecus bieti
AAAAAAAAAAAAAAAAAGAAAAAAGAAAAAACCAAAAACCCCAATAAACCACTTCAGTAAATGAGAAAATAGAGGTTCAGGTGACTTTTAAGCCACCTGAATCCCTCAGTGAGATCCAGTTTTTACATTAGAATACTTAAATATTTTTCAGGTAAATTTACTAGGCCCTATCTTCTTTGAGCTGAAAGCACAGGGAAAGATATAGAGATTTACAGGTTTTTTTTTTTTTAATATAAAGGCTATTTTTAAGAATATTTTTACAAGTGAATTTCAGTCTAATAAATTAGACACCTCCTATTAGTTAGTAGTAGACCTTACCTTAAAACAACAGGTAAGGTCTAGCCTTTCTCATGCATTCAGAAGTTGGGCACCACTTCATTATCATAAATTGCATCAGCAGACAGGGCTCCTGCTGAGAAGCTGCAATGAAATTGGCAGCACTCACCAAGATACTAGAGTTGTTTTGGTAAATCTGAAGCTATTATTACAACAAAGGTTTCGTAAAATATTTTGAAATTTCATAGACCACTACATACCCATCTAAAAGTGTCATTTTGTGCCTGGCGCGGTGGCTCGCGCCTGTAATCCCAGCTCTTTGGGAAGCTGAGGTGGGAGGATCACCTGAGGTCAGGAGTTCGAGACCAGCCTGGCCAACACGGTGAAACCACGTCTCTACTAAAAATACAAAAATTAGCCGGGCGTGGTAGTGGGTGCCTGTAATCCCAGCTACTTGGGAGGCTGAGGCAGGAGAATCGCTTGAACCTGGGAGGTGGAGGTTGCAGTGAGCCGAGACTGCACCAGCCCTGGGGGTAGAGTGAGACTCTGTCTCCACAAAAAATAATAATAAATAATTTAGAAAATAGAATTAAAAATGTCATTTTGCATGGCTAAATTGTTGACTGATGAAATCAGGATGAAACTGGAATGTTATCTGGTACTGTAACACAGTCTCCACATAGACTATACATCGTATTTCAGATGCTCCATAGTTTTACTTGATGTATTTTTTTATACAGGTTGGCTTTAGTGTGTGTCAGCTTAAATCTGGAAAATGCTGCCACGGCTTATCCATAACATGAGGGTGGGACACATGACCAAAATGCACAGATTACAGAAAAGCCTCACACTGTCCTTAAGACGACATCTCCAAAATGCCACACTGAATCAAGCCTTCAAAAAACTGGGCACCGTTTCTACTTCCTACTGTGAAATAGTGGTCACATTTTCCCAGGATCTGGGAGAGGTGACAGGCAAGGTAGCATGGAAAACGAGGCCCTTGGTCTTGAGAGTTGGCTGCGTCCTCTGTACTTCACACCCGCAAGAGTATGCTACGATTCAGCATGCCTCTCAGGACTTTTCTTCCCCGCTTCATTAGATTTAAAAAATTATCATCATTTTTTTTTGAGATGGCATCTCGCTCTTTCCCCCAGGCTAGGTAGGGCGCAGGAGCGCGATCTTGAGTCACTACAACCTCCGCCTCCTTAATTTTAGTCATTCTTCTGCCTCAGCCTCCCAGGTAGCTGAGATTACAGGCGTGTGCCACCATGTCCAGCTAATTTTTGTATTTTTAGTGGAGACGGGGTTTTGCCATGTTGGCAAGGCAGGTCTCAAACTCATGACCTCACATGATCCACCTGCCTTGGCCTCCCAGAGTGCTGGGATTACGTGAGCCACTGTACCCGGCCAAAAAAAATTTTTTTTAATAATGAAGAGTTTCAAACATACCTAAAAATAGATAGAATAATATAATGACCCTACCTGTGAATCCTTTACGAGATTTACATGCAGTTTTACAAAATATATTTTCCCTGTTCATATTAAATATAAAATGTGAAGTCTTAAATTGCAAGTAAACCCCCGTGTGTAGGGAGGGATTCGTATCAAGGGCGCCTCCAATCTAAGGAATGGCCCTGCAGGGAGGAAGCCTGTGAGCTCCAACTTCAAGGCCATCCTCCCCAGCCACTGCTCATTCACCTTCTAAACCTAAAGAAACACGTAAGGCTCAGAGTAAAATCTGTCTCTCTTCAGTGGGAATTGTTTTAACTTGATCATAACAGTCATAGATTTGTTAGCATTTTAATGTCAAGAGAAAATAATTGGTATCTAAAAGCAGCAACACTTGAATATTTTCGGATTTAGTTGTGGATACAATGGATGTCTGCAAAGTTGCATCATAAATGGTGTGGGGCCCACGCTCTTGCTTATTTGCTTGCTACTGAAGCAGCACTTACAAGAGCTTCTGAATCTTGGGATATGTGGAGAGAGACCCCTATGACGATATCTGGATCTACAACTTATCCAGGTTGCTCTGTGCAGAGCCTTCTCTACAGGGTCCAGGGTACTATGGACTAACCAGCATTCAGTTCTTTCAAACTGGGCATGGGCAAGGAAAGTGTAGGAGTGCCCAGGCGCGGTGGCTCATGCCTGTAATCCCAGCCCTTTGGGAAGGGGAGACAGGTGGATCACTTGAGGTCAGGAGTTCAAGACCAGCCCGGCCAACATGATGAAACCCCGTCTCTACTAAAAATACTAACATTAGCTGGGAGTGATGGTGCGCGCCTGTAATTCCAGCTACTCAGGAGGCTGAGGCAGAAGAATTGCTTGAACCTGGGAGGCGGAGGTTGCAGTGAGCCGAGATTGCACCACTGCACTCCAGCCTGGGCAACAGAGCTAGACTCAAAAAAACAACAATAAGAAAAGTATAGGAGTTGATTCCTTCGCAGACAGAATCAGCCTCATCCTGGCATGGAGGGTGCTGAAGAAGGTGCACACACCACGGTCACAAGCCCTGCAGCCCTCTTGCTCTCACTGAGGTTCTTGTGCTTGACCTTGCACTCATGCATGAAATGATGACCATCTGCTCATCAAAATCTCCACCTTAGTGAGTGTCCCTTACTGTAGACTGTACTTCAAAGATCCATTTTAATAGTGATTACGGACATATCCAAAGTGCCTTCTCCTAGGTGAAAGACAAAGCCATGTCCTTTGGTAGCAACCTGCTTGCCTAACAGCAGCAGCAGTGGCTGGCTCAATGACGCAGAACACACACAGAAACCAGGAACGGTTCTAGAGTTGTTAGTGGCCTGACCTTTGGGATCACTGGAGCCAGTCAGTGCTAAATGGCTGTTTTGTTACAGTCTTTCCAGGGATAAGCTTTGGTAATTTCCTTAGTTTTTACGGTGCTATAAAAGTCACCTCCTCTGAATACAGGATTGTTATCACACCTGGACTCTCAACCTGTTCTCTAATGTGAAAACTGTGTCTTATAATTTGACCCTCTAAACATCTAGTTCAGCTTTGAAAACTGGACTAATGTAATTCAATGCCATTGACTGTTTGCAAAATTGGTATCAACTCTGTTTTCTGGACGTGTCAAGTCTGAATTACCTATTTTGTGGATTCCTACTTTCTCTACCCAGACACCATGGTTAGCAAGATTCAGAAAGAAAACAAACACGGGGTCCTGAGCTTTTCAGGGCCCTACTTCCCTTTGAGAATAAACTATAAGCCATAGAAACCCTTCCCCAGAAAAATCCAAATATACACAAAATACTGCATACAACGTCAAGTGGTTTACAGATACCCCACAACTCCCCTGAATCTCAAGTTAAGAACTCCCCGTAATCTAGCAGGGAACATTTAATGGACAACTGAAAAGCTTAATAAAGGAAAATATAAAAATCAGTAAGTAGTAGTTTCTCCCTCTTGCTGTTTCTTAAGATATACCTCCTATCGTTTACTAAAATCCCCTCCAAAGTTTTGTTTTAAAAATCCCTCATTTGTTTTGTTTTGTTTTTGTTTTTTTGAGACGGAGTCTCGCTCTGCTGCCAGGCTGGAGTGCAATCGCGTGATCTTGGCTCACTACAACCTCCACCTCCCGGGTTCAAGCGATTCTCCTGCCTCAGCCTCCAGAGTAGCTGGGACTACAGGTGCATGCCACCAGGCCCAGCTAATTTTTTTGTATTTTTAGTAGAGATGGGGTTTTACCGTGTTAGCCAGGATGGTCTTATCTCCTGACCTCGTGACCCACCTGCCTCAGCCTCCCAAAGTGCTGGGATTACAGGTGTGAGCCACTGCACCTGGCAAGAAATCCCCAATTTAATATATATCTCAGAAGCAAAAAAAAAAGACACAGTATCTGATAAGCCTCCTAGGAGCCATTAAACTTTGATTGTCAAAGGTTTAAAGCGGTCTCCCTCAATTATGACATCACCAACAAGCGAGCCTGTCAGGTTCACTGATCTGGGGCCACTGAGGCTGGAGGGGCCTCTGCTGGCACTGAACATAGATGATGCTGCTCCTGAATCTTTAGTTGCCGTTTCCTCCTACTTTCCTAAGCCTTTCTCAGCAAAAGCAAAATCACAAATGGCCCAGCTCTCCAGAAGCCTTGTCCCTTCTTCTTAAGTGGCATGGAAATAATACTTACATATTTAGTCCTTTAAGTGCCTGATCCAGAAGAGTCCGCAGAAAGCAAGTATTGTCAGGAAGTTGGGGCTTGGAGAGCAATTGCTAAGGTACTGTACTACCCAAACCCACGCCAAAACCGTGACTTGTTCCCATGCTGGACACTGTCTCTGCACTGTGACTTTCCTAAGCCCTGCTCCAATCACTCACAGGGAGAATGAGGCTGCAGTTCAGACATCCCCTGGAGAGGGCAGTAGTGAACTTACTACTTAAACTAGCAATGGCTTTTGTTATATTCTCCCATGTTTTCTGCAACTAACAATTTATACAGTTTCCATAAGGCAGACTGAAAAAACTTCCAATTGGCCGGGCACGGTGGCTCACACCTGTAATCCCAGCACTTTGGGAGGCCAAGGCCGGTGGATCACCTGAGGCCAGGTGTTTGAGATCAGCCTGGCCAACATGGCAAAACCCTATCTCTACTAAAAAACACAAAATTGGCTAGGTGTGGTAGCGTGCATCTGTAATCCCAGCTACTTGGGAGGCTGAGGCAAGAGAATTGCCTGAACCCGGGAGGTGGAAGTTGCAATGAGCTGGGATTGTGCAACTGCACTCCAGCCTGGGCGACAGAGCGAGATTCCATCTCAAAAAAAAAAAAAGAAAACGAAAAACTTCCAATTATGGGGACAGTGGGTGATAGTACTTAAAAAAAAATTTCCTTCCCATGTTTATTTCTGAGAGCAATGAAGTGTATTATGAATTAAGAGGGAAAGTAAAAAGATAAACACATTCTCTAGGCCAGTGATTCTCAACCAGGGGTGATTCTGTGCTGTGTGGGACCGTGGGACATTTGGTAGTGTCTGGAGGCATTTCTGATTGTTACCAACTCAGGGGCATCTAGCAGAGCCAGCGATGCTGCTAAACATCCTGTAATGCACATGGCAGCCCCACCGACCCCCAATAAAGAACAATGTGGCCCACAATCTCAACAGTCTCGAGGCTGAGGAACTCCGCTCTGGACCACAGGAGATGTTATTTCAAGTCTGCTTCAGAGGGAGCGTTTTTGCTGCTCTGCTTCCGGTAAAGTGAAAGTGATCCTGATGACAGTTAAAGGTCAATGCCAGAGATTTCACTGTTTGCTACAAATATACTGTGAGCTCTCTGAAAGGCCCAGCTAAAGTGGCAGCCAGCCCTGGGCATGGACAATGTGCTGGACAAGGCAGGACCAGCAGCAGGGCAGAGAAAGCTGTGGGCAGAGGTGAGCAGCCACTAAGAAGCAATATCTGACACTCATCCTTACAGCGTCATTAAATTCAGTGCTGACAAATCTAAGGCATTCCTTAAATATCTACTGAGAAGGGGAAATATAATACAAATGTTCAACACTAGGGAAATGTATTAGTACATTACAGTCTACTGGAATTTCCATCAATAGATTATATAATGTAATTGTGAAGACATTTCATTATTTTCAAAACTTTTTTTTTGAGACTGAGTCCAGATGACTTAGACTTGACATGTCCAGAAAACAGAGTTGTGATGGATTCTGAGACATGCCCCCAGACCCCCTGTGAGTGTACGACTCTGCCCCAGCTGCTGTACCCCAGGTATGGTTGGTACCTGTTGGCCTTCATTCCTTAGCCTCTTCAAGGATTGCCTCGGCTACAAAGAGTCCTCTCACCATAGGCTGTGCGCCTTCGGGAGGCAGCCCACATTCGAGGACTGAGAGATGAAGGGCCATTCTACCTGCACACCCTAGAGGGCGTTTCAGGCTGTTGATTGCAGCTCAGCTTCTCCTGCTCCCCAGTCCCGTTTCCTCTCCCCACCCTCAGGTGTCAGTAACCCCAAGGGATAATCCCGAATAAACATCCTGTTCTTTAAACTTCATCTCAGAGTCTGCCTCCTGGAGAACGTAACTTGCAACAAGCTCAGCAAAACACAAGCTCATTTTATTAAAGAACCCAGATCAAAAAAGAGCTTTATGGGCTAGGCACAGTGGCTCACGCCTGTAATCTCAGCACTTTGGGAGGCCGAGGTGGGTGGATTACCTGAGGTCAGGAGTTTGAGACCAGCCTGGCCAACACGGTGAAACCCCGTCTCTACAAAAAATACAAAATTAGCCAGTCGTGGTGGCACACGCCTATAATCCCAGCTACTCAGGAGGCTGAGGCAGGAGAATCGCTTGAACCCAGGAGGTTTAGGCTGCAGTGAGCCGAGATCGCGCCACTGTGCTCCAGTCTGGGTGAGACTCTGTCTCAAAAAAAAAAAAAAACTTTATGATAAATGGATTTCTCTAAAATTGCTTCACTCACTGAATGCAGCATAGTTATGGTGTCTGCATGTTTCTCAGACAAGCCAAACCTAGCCTGCTCAGCAGCCTCATTGAAGACACTGTTATCAATGGCACCTGGATCTTGGCACCATCCATTCCTGTGTGAAACTCTTTTAGCTCTAGGAAGTGAATATCATTGCCAGCAATCAGGATAACAGACTACCCAAATTGTGCTGCACAGAGATCTGTTGATAACAATTTTGCAGATAGTCAATGGCATTGAATTACATTAGTCCAGTTTTCAAAGCTGAACTAGATGTTTAGAGGGTCAAATTATAAGACACAGTTTTCACATTAGAGAACAGGTTGAGAGTCCAGGTGTGATAACAATCCTGTATTCAGAGGAGGTAACTTTTACAGCACCGTAAAAACTAAGGAAATTAACAAAGCTTATCCCTGGAAAGACTGTAACAAAACAGCCATTTAGCACTGACTGGCTCCAGTGATTTCAAAGGTCAGGCCACTAACAACTCTAGAACCATTCCTGGTTTCTGTGTGTGTTCTGCGTCATTGAGCCAGCCACTGCTGCTGCTGTTAGGCGCAAGGGCAGGTTGCTACCAAAGGACATGGCTTTGTCTTTCACCTAGAGATAGGCAGCTTGTGGATATTCCGTAATCACTAATTAAAATGGATCTTTGAAGTACCCAGTCTACACGTAAGGAGCAGCTCACTAAGGTGGAGATTGTTGATGAGCAGATGGTCACATTTCATGCATGAGTGCAAGGTCACAGGCACAAGAACACTCAGTGAGAGCAAGAGGGCCCCTGGCAGGGCTTGTGACCGTGGCGTGTGCACCTTCTTCAGCACCCTCCATGCCAGGATGAGGCTGATTCTGTCTGCAAAGGAATCAACTCCTATACTTTTCTTGTTTTTTTTTTTTTTTTTGAGTCTAGCTCTGTTGCCCAGGCTGGAGTGCAGTGGTGCAATCTCGGCTCACTGCAACCTCCGCCTCCTAGGTTCAAGCAATTCTTCTGCCTCAGCCTCCCGAGTAGCTGGGACTACTGGGCACTATCACGCCCAGCTAATGTTTGTATTTTTAGTAGAGATGGGTTTCACCATGTTGGCCAGACTGGTCTCGAACTTCTGACCTCAAGTGATCCACCTGCCTTGGCCTCCCAAAGTGCTGGGATTACAGGTGTGAGCCACCACACCTGGCCTAATTACAAAGACATTTCAGCAATGTGCGAAAGAGTTTAAAATATAATGGTAAGCAAACAAAGCTGAACACAAAATTATACGTTACTATCTTGAATAACCAAATACAGAATGGACGGGAAGAGAGAAGGAGGCGACTGCCAGGCCAGATACTAGGGAAAGGCTTTTACCTTTTAAGATTTCCTTTACATTGAAACATTGCAGGTTTTTTTAATATTTACAACTTTTATATATATTCAAAACGTAAGAGTTGAGGACCAATAACCAAAAAAAGTCTTTCTTTTTGGAGACAGGGTCTTGCTCTGTCACCCAGGCTGGAGTGTACTGGTGCAAGCATGGCTCACTGCAGCCTCCAACTCCTGCACGCAAGCAATCCTCCTGCCTCAGCCTCCCGAGTAGCTGGGACTACAGGCATATGCCACCATGCCTGGCTAATTTAAAATTTTTCGTAGAGACAGGGTCTTGCTGTGATGCTCAGGCTGGTCTTAAACTCCTGGGCTCAAGCGATCCTCCTGCCGTGGCCTCCCAAAGTGCTGAGATTACAGGTATAAGCCACCTCGTCCAGGCTCAAAATGTCTTCTTTAAAGATGATTTCGCTTCTGTACAATTCAGAAGGTCACAGAAGGCTGCCACCCCAGCGTGTGCGTTTGCTGCCCAGCATAATGGTGCACTTATCACTTTAGAGCAATCAATCTTTGTTTCCTGTGTATAACGATTAAATGTATTCACCTGTCCTAGTATTATATTTTTTGCTTCCTAACAAGAAACCCAAATTTGGCTCTGAAATTTTTTAAAATGTTAATTTGCAGCTAAAGTTTTCTTTCATGAGCATTAAAAGTTCCTTTAAAAAAAGATGCCACACTAGATTCCAGAGTGACTTTAGTGACTTAAAGTCAGAATCTAAACATCACAAAGTGAATTTTTAGGTACGTGTCACTTTTTTTTTTTTTAAGACAAGAGTCTCACTCTGTCGCCCAGGCTGGAGAGCAATGGTGTGATCTCAGCTCACTGCAAGCTCCGCCTCCCAGGTTCAAACGATTCTCCTGTCTCAGCCTCCCAAGCAGCTGGGATTACAGGCACCCGACACCACGCCCCGCTAATTTTTTTTGTATTTTCAGTAGAGACGGGAATCTCACCACGTTGGCCAGGCTGGTCTCAAACTCCTGCTCTCATGATCTGCCCACCTCGGCCTCCCAAAATGCTGGGATTATAGGCGTGAGCCACCGCGCCCAGCAGGTATATGCTAATTCTCAAATGGGAAAGAAACAGTAACCTTGGGAAGAAAGACTTCCCAAATATAAAAACAAAAAAGGAATGAACAGAAGAGCTCACCGGGAGTTGTTATGATGAATATTGCATGCTCGGGCCATTAGCGCCACAATAATTGGTCGAAAGGCTTTCCCTTTTCCATCAAAGTAGTACTCAGACATTTCCTTAAGTTCTGATGTTGATATGAGCAGTTCCTGAAATACAGTTTCTCTGTGTCACAATGGCATCAAAACTGCACAGAAAGCCAACAGGATTCTTTTTTTTTTGAGATGGAGTTTCGCTCTTGTTGCCCAGACTGGAGTGCAATGGCGCAATCTCAGCTCACTGCAATCTCCGCCTCCCAGGTTCATGCGATTCTCCTGCCTCAGCCTCCCAAGTAGCTGAGATTATCCACCACAACAGGGTTTCACCATGTTGGCCAGGCTGGTCTCAAAATCCTGACGTCAGGTGATCCACCCGCCTCAGCCTCCCAAAGTGTTGGGATTATAGGCATGAGCCACTGTGGCTGGCCAAGATTTCTTCTACAAAACTTTGGTTTGATTTAAGTGTATTCATTTCAATTGAGAAATTCAACACTCTGTGGGCAAGGCTCCCACGCTGCAGTGCCATCCACCTGGCTGTCCTGCAGGCTAGAACATAAACAACGCCTGGATCAGCCCCAAGTGGCCTGAGTGGTAGAACAGATACTGCCACCTGCCCCTGCTGATAGCATCAGACACCAGAAGACTCCAAGAGACAGCAAGAGAGGGAAGAAAGCACTAGGTGGCTAAGGGACTCTGGGCTCATTGACAGGCGGACAGCGAAAGGAACAGGGGCTGGTTTGCAGCTTGAAAGACGGAGGTGGGAGGAGAAAGATGGGGAAGGTGGAAGCCAGTGGCCGTCGGGAGCCTGTGAAGCAGGTCGGGGGTGTCGGTGTCCTGGGTAGGGTAGCAACGTTGTTTAAATTTTTTAATGTTTTAGAGACAAGGTCTTGCTCTGTCACCCAGGCCTCAGGGCAGTGGCACGATCATAACTCACTGCAGCCTCAAACTCCTCAGGGCAAAGCTGTTTATGAGGGGCAGGAAGATAGTAAGGTCACAGCCAAGGAGAAGCAGGGCTCAGTCCATCTGGCTTGGCCTTTACTTGGCAAATGACATTTTGAGGGTTCATAGAGGCCCATGTAAGCACATAGAGCCCATATAAGGCATGGGCTGCCTGATTATAAGGAGCCTACAATTGAACTGGAGAAACATTTTGCAAATATGAAACAATCAATGACGAATCCAGTGGTAGCATGAACAGTGCTATACATTAAACACATTAAAAGTTCAGGGAAGGAAGAGATCAGTATAGGCTAGAAAAACCGAGTATTTCATGGAGGAGATGGGCTTTAATGTGGGATCAGAAGCCTAAACAAGGTTCTGATTCACAAAGAGGGCGAGAGCCTTCCAGCTGACAGGTATGTGTCGCTTGTATCTGTCACTCCAGGACATGCTTGACTAAGTCAGAGTTTATCCCCCGGACACAGTGGGAGCCAATGAACCCTCAGCCCAGCACAGGTGAACACAACAAAGTGGGCCCATCGTTAATTCAGTAAATTACCGACCTAGTGCCAGGCACTGTAACAGACACAGAGGTCAAAAAGGTAAGACAAGCCTTGCCTACAAGGAGCTAAGGGTCTAGATGGGGAGAAGTAAGACGATCACTGCCGTTGACACAACACAGTGTGATGGGTGCGGTGCTGTCAGCCAGGTAAGCCGTCACCTTGGAAGCTGAGACAGGAAAGAGAAGAGCACAAATGAAAGGACTAGGAGCATGGAATTGCCTGGCCTGTGGCAGTGGGGACTGACAAAGGAAAGACTAGAAGCACATGGAGGGGAAGGAGAGGGACAAGTCCTGGGTTCTTCCCAGATTCTCCAAGGAACAGGAAAACAGCAGAACAAACAACTCGTGGGGGAAAAGTAGAGTCTCAGCTGAGTTAAGTCTGAGACCGTCATGGCCGCCCCATGGCGTTCTCAGTGAGCAGTGAGCTACCTGGCTGTGGGAGATGTGATTCAACCTGGAGTAGTGATATTATTTGGGAGATGTAAGTATGGACACGCGTATATAAAGAATAGAGAGAGGAGGGGGCCCATGGAACCCCAGGGAATGGCAGAATGAAAGGAAGTGAGGTGGAGGTGATAAACTGAAGAACATTCTCGGGACAAGGAGGAGGAAGAAAGTGCAGCGTGAAGGGAAGCATGTTTCAAGGAGGACTTACAGTCAATAGTGCTCAATGGTCAGAAAACCAGGAAGTGTCTGCTACAGTAGGCAGCTAGTCAGGTATGAGCAGGGCAGGGGGGGCTCCCCCACCCACAACAGGAAGGTCAGGCGACCATCAGGTGATGGTCAGGCAGTTGTTAACTGTGTCTCTAAAATACTAATTGGTCACAGCTGGTGCCAAGGGACGGCAGTCTCTCCATAGATAGAAAAACCTGAAACTGGTGATCAGCTTCCCAATAAGATCTCAGGAGTTGGGTGAGTCAGCTCAACCATGCACACTAAGAGGCAAAATGGCAGAGCTTAACTGGTATATGTCCTTCTAGGAACACTGGGACTGGTATGGGAAGAATGCCTCAAGTGAGCATGCGCAAAACTCCGGTAACCACACAGCACGCTCCCCTCGGGAACACTGGCGGGTCACTGCGCATGCGGGCAGCCCATCCCAAGAGAAGAATCCGGGGAGACGGGATGCAAGTCCCTGGAAGTATGCCAACATCTGAAACCCAAATTCCAACCTCAAACCACACACTTGATCTCTCAGGTCACCAGCTTGGCCCTCTTCCAAGTGTACTTTACTTCCTTCCCTTCCTGCTCTACACTTTCCTCTCCTGCTCTAAAACTTGCCTCTGGTCTCTCCTTCTGCCTTAGGTCCCTCAGTCGAATTCTGTCTTCTAAGGAGGCAAGAACTGAGGTTGCTGCAAACCTGTACAGATTTGCTGCTGGTAACACATCCATTGGATTGAGCACAGGGAAGCTATCAGTGACTCAAGCAAAACCAGCTTCAGAGGAGAGGCTGGAAAGGGGGGCCCAGTGCAATAGTGGAGGGAAACTGAAGGCACTGGACAGAGGCAGAGGGCAGGAGATTCTGTGACGGAAGGGAGGGAGTGAAGCACTGGGTCAGTGGATGGGCCTTTTAAAAATGCAGGTGAAGAAACTGAACACCCAATGGATATAGAAGAGAACATGCCAATGAAAGTTTGCAGACAGAGGGGAGGCCATGTCTGGGGAAGTTCCTAAGGAACTGGGGAAGTGGCTAAGGGACTGCCCCTAGAGAGGGAAGGGACATGACTTCCATGGGTGGGAGGAGAGCAGGCAATCGCCAAAGAAGGCGCAGGCAAGCTGGCCAATTGCGACAGAATAGGAGCTGAAGGAGTTCTTCTTCCACAGCCCCTACTGTCTGTGAAACAGGAAGTGATGTTGTCATCAGAATATGACAGTCATCAGTGTACTGGGGACTTGAGGAGGAAAGGAGAAAAGTGGGGACTTGTAAAGGGTGAGCAAGCTGAGGGGGGCATACAGACATTTCTGGGAAGCATTTTATTCTTTTATTTATTTATGTATTTATTTATTTTTTGAGGCGGAGTCTTGCTCTGTTACCCAGGCTGGAGTGCAGTGGCGAGATCTCAGCTCACTGCAACCTCCACCTCCTGGGTTCATGCAATTCTTCTGCTTCAGCCACCCAAGTAGCTGGGATTACAGGCGCATGCCACCACCCCCAGCTAATTTTTGTATTTTAGTAGAGATGGAGTTTCCACCCCCTGGGTTCAAGCAATTCTCCTGCTTCAGCCTCCCAAGTAGCGGGGATTACAGGCGCATGCCACCACACCCAGCTAATTTTTGTATTTTTAGTAGAGATAGAGTTTCACCATGTTGGCCAGGCACTTGAACTCCTGACCTCAAGTGATCCCAGCCTCCCAAAGTGCTAGGATTATAGGTGTGAGCCACCGTGCCCAGCCAATTTTTTTCTAAAGACAGAAAAAATGTCTTGCTCTGTCACTCAGGCTGGAGTGCAATGGTGGGATCATGGCTCACTGCAGCCTCAAACTCCTGGGCTTAAGCAGTCCTCTGGCTTTGGCCTCCTAAATTGGTGGGATTACAGGCAGCAGCCACCGTGCCCAACCACGTGAGGTTGGGAACTACTGAAAGTTTTCAGGAAAAAGAGTTGAATGAAGAAAGCCATATTTGGGGCAGACTGGCAATGACATTCAGAATTAGATAAGGAAGAGACAGCTGGAGTCACTGGGAGGTGGTGGGTTTTAAGAGGAAAGGTGGGATAACTCATTGGACAAACATGAGCTACCTGGACCATTTTTTTTCTTCAGGTTCACAATCCTGCCATAACCTCTTTATGGATATTAATACATATTGCCTGGCACTGGGTCACATGTGGTTCTTGCTCAAGAAACATTTGAAACTTAACTATACATGAATCAAGACTGCAAACTGCACTGTACAGATCTGAAAACGTGCATTTTTTTTTTGTAATCCCAGCACTTTGGAAGGCCAAGGCGGATAGCTCACCTGAGGTCAGGAGTTCAAGACCAGCCTGGCCAACATGGCAAAACCCCATCTCCACTAAAAATACAAAAATTACCCAGGCGTGATGGTGCACGCCTATACTCTCAGCTACTGAGGAGGCTGAGGCAGGAGAATTGCATGAACCCTGGAGGCAAGGGTTGCAGTGAGCTTAGATTGCACCACTGCACTCAAACCTGGGTGACACAGTGAAACTCCATCTCAAAAAAAAAAAAACAAATTATTATTATAATAAAAAGTAAAATAAAATTTGAGTAAGTTTTGGTAAGCTAAAACATTACATCACAGCAGAATAAAAAACTCACCTTTCTAATGTCCTCATACAGACCTTTCAAGTCTCTCCAACCGAGTTTGAAAGGATCGGTGTATTTTTCACCACTGTGTGTTTTACTGTCCGGGGTTGTGTGATGAAACCTGGGACATGCAAAAATGCACATGACTTCATTTTCAAGTAAGTTTTATATACATATATACTTAGTAGACTCAGATATGGAAAATTCAGCCCAAATACTTGCTAGAAATTCATCATGAATCTGAAAAGGTCATTATAATTTGGAAAAACATACAGAATTCTGTTCTTGCTAAATGACAGATCAATAGATCACTTTTATAAATAGGACCTTGAGAACCCAAAAATTCAAAGATAAACTAAACTATGTTCATTGTGTTCTGCTTTGAGCTCAAACCTTATTACATTCCTGTTTTTTGAATAGGCAGAGATCTACAATTTAGAATAGAAATTTACAGGCAATATAATTAACAATTTTAGGCTGGGTGCTTATGTCTGCAATCCCAGCACTTTGGGAAGCTGAGGGTGGGAGGATCGCTTGAGGCCAGCAGTTCAAGACCAGCCTGGGCAACATAGTGAGCTCCCCATTGCTATTAAAAAAAATTTTTAATAACAATAAATTAAAAAATGGATAAGTTTAGTAGTTGCAGTATGGACTGTAAACTTACCGTGATATACTATATACATTTGGACAGGCAGATGTTAAATGCTTCACAAGATTAATATAGGGTATCTATAAAATAAAAATGTCAAGAAATTTGTAAGAATATTCCTGAAACACTGTAACATTGGATGATAACACCCCCATAATTATAATCTTTATCTTCTAATCACCCATTTATAGGCAGATTGCAAACTTTAGAGAAAGAATAATTTTAAAAGTTTCCTTTTGTTATTACAAAATACTTGTCATTGCAGAAAACATAAATAAGAAAAAAGGAGAAAATAAAAACCATCTTCAGTCCATCCCTTCCCCCAAAGAAAGTCAATTTCCATATTCATATCTATCTTTCCAGACCTGAAAAGTAGTTTTAAAACAATTTCCTTCCATTTAACTAAGATTGGTCAGAGGAAAAAGATTTCAATAGCAAGGAAGGAATTTGTATTTATACAAACACTGTCTATTTTAAGTTCCTATTCCTCAACATACTTTGGAAATGTACTTTTGGATAAATATTGTCAAAAAAAACCAACCCACCTCAGGACATTTTGATATTACACATGGGAGAACAGAGTTTGAAAGCACATAAACCAGGGTGTTAGAAGTAGTTATTCTGGAATGAATTGGATTGTGGGGGTGTTTTGTTTTATTCCTTCTTTTGGTAGATATTTTCTGATTCTTCTCTAATGAACACGTATCACTCTAGCCATATTACAATGACAATGAAGGTTGACTTCGCCAGGCAGCAAAGTAGTTAGTCTGAGTTTCATTCTTTCCCTGGCAGCATTAGGTATTCATTAAACCAGTAAGAACTTTCATGATGTCCCAGGCAATTACAATGTAACAAGAAAACAAAGTGACAATCCTTCCTCATGCTTTATATGACAACCTATGTCTTTCAGTCTACCTGGGTAATTAATTCATATGAGTTCATTATTTTATTACAATACTTATAAATAAGGGCATCTTAATGGAAGAGTAAAAATTCTTCAGTAAGAGACTTAATAATTATTATCAGGTCTCTAGTAATAGTTATTATTATTAGAAATCCTGAGCAAAAGTGATCCTCCTGCCATGGCCTCCCCAAGTGCTGGAATTACAGGTGTGAGTCACTGCACTTGACCAAATAACTATGATTAGTTATAATAACTAACTGAACTATTCTAACTGAATAACTTTTTAGTTATTCAGTTAGAGAACTCTAATCTGGGTTGAAGGATTAAAATTACATAGCTAATTAGTACAGGGGGCGCTTTTCACCACCAAGTGGCCTAAAATTTATTAGTAGCATGGACTTTGGAAGACAGATCTCGGTTCAAATCTCAACATCTGTGTTACTTTGTGACGTCTTTCTGATAATACCCACTCATGGAGACAGGTGGAGATTAATTCAGAGAGCATATATAAAGCTCTTAGCTCTGAGCCTAGTACACAGTATACATTTAATACAGTATCTATTCAATCAAGCTACTATTTTCTGCTTTAAAGGTACTTTAGAGCAGTTTTCCAATGTGAGGTTAGAAGTGCTCAGAAAAGCAGTGAAGTATGAAAAGAGAAGGGCAACAGTCATTTTCTAATTCCGATTTTGTTCCTTACCTTTCCCTCATACACTCTCTGAAAGTCAACCTTGCCTCTCATGAATTTACTTTTATTTTATTTTTCCAGGCTGGAGTGTAGTGGTGCAATCATAGTTCACTGCAGCCTCAATCTCCTGGGCTCAAGCTATCCTCCCACCTCAGCCTCCTGAGTAGCTGGGACTACAGGAACATGCCACAACGCCTAGCTGATTTTTAAAATTTTTAGTAGACACGAGGTGTATCAGTACATTTTCACATTGCTATAAAGAAATACCCAAGACTGGGTAATTTATAAAAGAAAGAGGTGTAATTGACTCACAGTTCTAAACGGCTGGGGAGGCCTCAAGAAACTTACAGTCATGGCAGAAGGAAAAGGGAAAGCAAGGCACCTTCTCACTAGGCAGCAGGAAGGAGAATGAACACGGGAGGAACTACCAATCACTCATAAAACCGTCAGATCTCATAAGAATTCACTGTAACAAGAACAGCATGGGGGAATCTGCCCCTACGATCCAACTGCCTCCACACAGGCCCTCCCTTGACACATGGGGATTAAAATTCGAGATGAGATTTGGGTAGAGACACAGAACCAACCGTATCATTTTGCCCCTTGCTCCTCCCAAATCTCATATCCTCACTTTTCAAAAGCAATCATTCCTTCCCAACAGTCTCCGAAAGTCTTAACTCATTCTAGCATTTAACTCAAAAGTCCAAGTCCAAAGTCTTACCTGAGACAAGTCAAGTCCCTTCCACCTATGAACCTGTAAAATCAAAAACAAGTTAGTTACATCCAAGATACAATGGGGGTACAGGCATTAGTTAAATGTTCCCATCCCAAATGGTAGAAACTGGCCAAAACAAAGGGGCTTACAGGCCTCATGCAAGTCCAAACCCAGCAGGGCAGTCATTACTTAAAGCTCCAAAATGATCTTTGACTCACATCTAGGTCACACTGATGCAAAGGGTGGGCTCCCAAGAACTTGGGTAGCACTGCCTCTGTGGCTTTGCAGGGTTCAACCCCCACCACTATTCTCATGGACTGGCACTGAGTGCCTGCAGCTTTTCCAGGTGCACAGTGGAAACTGTTGGTAGATCTACCGTTCTGGGGTGTAGAGGATGGTGGCCCTCCTTTCACAGCTCCATTAGGCAGTGCCCCAGCGGGAACTCTGTGTGGGGGCAGCAACCCCACATTTCCCTTCTGCACTGTCCTAGCAGAGGTTCTCTAAGAGGGTTCTCCCCCTTCAGCAGACTTCTGCCTGGGCATTGAGGCGTTTCCATACATCCTCTGAAATCTAGGCAGAAGTTCCCAAATTGTTGTCTGCTGTGCACCTGCAGGCTCAACAGCACATGGAAGCCACCAAGGCTTGGGGCTTATACCCTCTGAAGCAATGGCCCAAGCTGTACCTTGGCCCCTTTTAGCTACAGCCGGGAAGCAGGGCACCAAGTCCCAAGGCTGATACTGCACAGAGCAGCAGAGCCCTGGGCCCAGCCCATGAATCCATTTCTCCCTCCTAGGCTTCCTGGCCTGTGATGGGAGGGGCTGCAGAGAAGGTCTCTGCCGTGCCCTGGAGACATTTTCCCCATTCTCTTGGCTATTAACATTGGGCTCCTTGTTACTTATGCAAATTTCTGCAGCCAGCTTGAATTTCTCCCCGGAAAATTCTTTTCTATCACATCTTTAAACTTTTATGCTCTGCTTCCCCTTTAAATTTAAGTTCCAATTTCAGATCGTCTCTCTAAAGCTCAAAGTTCCACAGACCTCTAGGGTGGGGCAAAATGCCGCCAGTCTCTTTGCTAAAGCATAGCAAGAGTGACCTTTGCCCAATTCCCAGGAAGTTCCTCAACTCCATCTGAGACCACCTCAGCCTGGACTTCATTGTCCATATCACTTTCAGCATTTTGGTCAAAGCCATTCAACAAGTCTCTAGAAAGTTCTAAACTTTCCTACATCTTCCTTTCTTCTTCTGAGCCCTCCAAACTATTCCAACCTCTGCTTGCTACCCAGTTCCAAAGTAATTTCCACATTCTCAGGTATCTTATATCAATGCTGACTACTTTGGTACCAATTATCTGTATTGGTCTGTTCTCACACTGCTATAAAGAAATTACCCATGACTGGGCAATTTATAATTATAGGAAAGAGGTTTAATTGACTCACAGTTCTGGATGGCTGGGGAGGCCTCAGAAACTTATAATCATGGGGAAGGAGGAGAAACAAGCACCTTCTTCACAAGGCGGCGGGAGAGAGAATGAACACAAGAGGAACTACCAAACACTTATAAAACCATCAGATCTTGTGAGAACTCCCTATCATGAGAACAGCATGGGGAAATCCACCCCCATGATCCAATTACCTCTACCTGGTCTCTCCCTTGACCCTCCCTGGTCCCCAGTTATAATTGGGGATTACAATTCGAGACAGATGTGGGTGGGGACACAGAGCCAAACCATATCAGAAGGTCTCACTAAGTTGCCCAGGCTGGTCTGGAACTCTTGAGCAAAAGCGATTCTCCTGTCTCGACCTCCCAAAGTGTTGGGATTACAGGCATGAGTCACCACACTCAGCCAAAGAGAAAGTGCTAGGTAAGAAACAAAGACCTAGCCGTGTGCCAATCCTCAAGCATGGGGGATTACTTGAGTCCAAGAGTTCAAGACCAACCTGGCCAACACAGAAAGTCCCCATCCCTAAAAAAAAAATTAAAAAAAAAAATCAAAGATATACTGAGAAGTGATTTGGCATGATCACATGCACACTGGTTTTTATCCTATTGCAATATTTGTTCACACTACTAGTGAAGTCAGGAAAATGTACAACCATTAGGAGGTAGTAGCTCTGGTGGAGAGCAAGACTTGGCTTAATTATTGCTGCTATTTGTCCCTGTGGCTTAGTTACTGTAGTTCTGTGTCCCCAAGGACTATCAGGCCCTGAAGAAACCAAAACACACATGCTTGAGGCAGACACCAGAATGCTAACATATTAACGTACAGTGAAAAGCATCACTGACACACACACATCAGAAATACATGGTCTTGGCATCACGAGTCCACACAATCCCTCCTTGTCATCATTCGGGTGGACAGGGAAGCCATAAAGCATATTCTCTCCAGAAAAGCACACCTTCCCTGGCTAAGGTTGCTTGGTGGGCATGAAATTTTTTTCAAAAGAAGTGTCAGGCCAGGTGTGGTGGCTCATGCCTATAATACCAGCACTTTGGGAGGCTGAGGGGGGTGGATCACTTGAGGTCAGGAGTTCCAGACCAGCCTGGGCAACACAGTGAAACCCCAACTCTACTAAAAATACAAAAATTAGCTGGGCGTAGTGGTGTAGGCCTGTAATCCCAGCTACTTGGGAGTCTGAGGCAGGAGAATTGCTTGAACCTGGGAGGTGGAGGTTGCAGTGAGCCGAGATTCCGCCACTGCACTCCAGCCTGGGAGACAGAGTGAGACTCTGTGTCAAAACAAAAAACAACAACAACAACAACAAAAGCATGTAGTGGCATAAGAGGGTGGATATACCCATCTCTTCAACTACTGGCCTCATCTGTGGAACTAGAAATGTCTGAAGTCTGGAGAGAACAGCCCTGAAATGGATCCCAGCAAAGCCTACCTTCCTCCTTTAAGCCTCTTTTCCCACGTGCCCCTCACCCCCCCATTCTGTTCTCTTTACTGTCTAGCCTTGTCTAGTTGCCCAGCTGCCATTTGGTCTCCAAATGTCTTTTTTGCTTTTGATTTTTCAGAGATAGGGTCTCACACTGTTGCCCAGGCTGGAGTGCATTGGCACTATCATAATAAATAGCTCACTGTAATCTTGAACTCCTGAAATCCAACGATCCTCCTCCCTCAGGCTCCTGAGTAGCTAGGACTACAGGCATGCACCACCACACTTGGTGATTTTTTTCTATTTTTTGTAGAGACAGAGTCTCGCCATGTTGCCTAGGTTGGTCCCAAACTCCTGGCCTCAACCGATTCTTCCACCTCAGCCTCCCAAAGCGCTGGGATTACAGGTGTGAGCCACTGCACCTGGCGCAAGCCTCGTTTTGGATAATTTGTGATATGCATCCATTTGGTACAAAGTAGATATTTATAAGTGTTATATATTTCATACTGGGAAATTATGTTTGATGAGAACACGGACACAAAATCTGAATTTAAAAAGTACTAAATTCAAATAAACTTAAATAACAGTGAGTCCATAGATTTTGCACAGTTATGCTAACAGCATGGGCCTACCCCATGCCACACTGAGAATCATTATAAAGTGCAGAAGGGCTCACAGGGGCTAAACTGATCAGAAGCGGAGAAAAGGGAGATTGGAACCCAAAGGCAGCAGAGGAGACCCTGAAAGAATGGGCTGTCGCTGAGATTCTGACTTTAGATGACTCCAGGGGTTCTCTCCTCCTGACAGCCTCGGGCCTTTCTCCTTCCAGTGCCATTCCAGCCCCATCCAGGTATGCTCTCCTCCCGAAGCCACTGCTGGACACCTAAGGTCCGGTCCACCCTAGCACCAGCCCTGCATTCTCCACAAGACCTTTTCGGACTATTCCGAGGCCGATTTGATCCTCCGTTTCTCGGAGAGAGCTCTGAGCACCTTTGGCTCTAAAATTTCAGACAAGATCTGTCTTCCCCCAACTCGAAAGTAAATAGCTGCAGCCGCTCTCCAGGCTTAACCTTGTCCATATCGCAGCGGTCAATCTGATCGCTCCCGCGCTTCCCCCAGGACCCGGCTACCACCGCTTTTTCCACTGCCCCAAAGGCTCCTGGGATCCCCAAGACATCGCTTTCTGCACCCCCGTGTAGGGCGCCCCTACTTCAATCCAACGCTCGGCTCCGTCCCACCGCGGGCACCCCTCCGCTCTGGAGTACCACCCCGGAGCTACCCCGTGCGCCCCCGTGTCGCGATGCACGTGCTCCCTGCTCCCATTCATTCCGCCCGCCGCTGTCATTGGAGCCGTGACCTCTGAGCCCCGCCGGGCGCGCGCCTCCCAACCTCACCTGCGCGTGGGCGTCGGCAGCTGCTGGCGGCCCCGGCGGTCCCGCAAGGCCAGGGAAGCCGGGCCCGGGCCTCCGCGCCGCCGGCCTCCAGGAGCAGCCGCGCAGCCACCGCCACCAGCGCGAGGCCATGGTCGGAGTCTGAAAGTCGCGGCAGGACGGCGGCTCCGCCTCTGGCCCGCGATCCTCCTCCAGGGACCCGGAGCCGGAAACCTGGCACAGGAAGCGCTTCGGCCACACCCGGGCTCGCAGTTCGCTCCTCCCCGCGTATGGCCCGGCTGCCACCGCCGGGACCTCGAGTACCTGCCACTCCGCAGCCAGCGGGGACCCCGGCCGCTCCCGGGAGGCGGCGGGGCAGGGGCGCGCGTAGACCGGGTCTGGGGACCCCGAGCGTGACCTTCCCCGGGGCGAGCCTCCTATCCCCACCCCTTCCCGGAAGCCGTGCAGGGGGGCTGGCCACGCCTCCAGTCATAGAAAAATGTCCCTGTGGGGACCTTTCATTAGCAAGAAATAGCACCGCGCGCGACTCTTGCAGTCACTAAGTCTTGTTCTGCGTGTTTAGGCAGAAACATAACTCAGAGAATCGGGTTCCCGCTCCGCAGCCTAAGCCAGAGGCGATGGTTTCCCTGGCAGTGCTTCCTACTGCTTCCCTTGGCAGTGACCTGCCACGCTGTGGTCGGCTGCCTTTGCAATCTGTTCTTGAAGGAAGTTCCAGCCCATCGCATCTTCCTAGGAACGTGTTGACCACGATCAGGGCTGTTGTGAAATAGGAGCTAAATTAGCCCAGTCTCTTGACTTTTGGACTCTCCTCGGAACGCCTTGTAGGTATAGTTTGGCAATCTTGCTCACACATGGGTGTGAACCTGCGTGTACCCAGCCCGGGAGATACTGGAGTCTGCACAGGATTAGTACCCCTCATGGGTTAGAAATACGTTTTTTCCTTAGCTCTAAGGCCAGATCTACTGGTGCTAAGAGATAGCGTGTTTCTAACAGAAATTAAGTGATATAGTTAAGCATTCTGTGCATGCACTCAAACACAGAGCCAGTGAGAGAGGGTAAGCATTAGAGATACGGAAATGCAATTTAGTACTGAAAAAATTCACTCTAATGAGGAAATAGTCCAGCAAATAGGTAATTGCAGTTCTCTGATTCATGTATTTTCTCATTCTTCTTGCGTTAAAGAATGCAGTAGCCTCATAGCTGGGTACATTAATTTCATATTTAGTCGTGTGGGTTTTTATGGAATGAAGACATCATAGACTGTATAAAGACATCTGTGAAAATAAGCCAGTTTGATGGTTTTTTTAAATCTTGAAGAATGGCACGTAAAAATATGCAAAGTGCTTTACAAGTAAATGTTAATATGCACCTGTAGTTTATCTTGGTATAGATTAGGTTTATATATTAAGAAACATCCCACAGGTAGAACTTGCTAAATAGAGTGTGGCAATAAGCACTCAGGTTGTACTTGATAATCCTATGACTAAGACATTATCATTTGCCCTTTTTTGTATATAAAGATAAGGAAACATATAGAGAAAATACCATATTGTCAAATAAGTATCACACTCAAGCTCACACAGTGGACAAGTATGGCACTATACAATTTTGTCAGACCATGTTCATTTAGAGATTGCTTGGCCACATTAAAACAGACAACATTGCTCTTAAAAAGATGCTGTAGGTTGGGCGCATTGGCTCAGCCTGTCATCCCAGCACTGTGGGAGGCTGAGGCAGGTGGATCACTTGAGATCAGGAATTTGAGACCCGCCTGGCCAACATGATGAAACCCATCTCTACTAAAAATGCAAAAATTAGCTGGGCATGGTGGTGCAAGTTCTGTAATCCCAGCTACTTGGGAGGCTAAGGCAGGAGAATCAGTTGAACCTGGGAGGCAGAGGTTGCAGTGAGCCAAGATTGTGCTACTGCACTTTGCCCTAGGTAACAAAGTGAGACTCTGTCTTTTAGAAAAGAGAAAAAAGGATGCTGTAGTATTGCAAGGCTAAGTAGGGAAAGCAAATGAATTTCCTCAAGACTTCCAACATTACTGTATAGCTAAACTCTTGAGAAAAAACAGTAACCTACCAATTGGACATGCGGAATTCACAAGTAGTTCTTTTAACCCAGCTAGGCCAAGCATGAGTTGAGGAAGTTAAAAACATTATCTGAGTTGTGCAGGTAACTGCTAAAGAACAGACTTCTTTAGTCTATTTCGCTGCCCTTAGACAAATGTAAGAGCCAGTACAGATGGAACAAAATGGCCTATGTGTAACTGAAAGTGATCAAGGCTGTTGTTTTGATGTTGGAGTATTAGGTACCCTCGAAGACATTTTGTTGCCATATTGATGATACTGTTTAAAACATAATATCTACAATAGGACCAGGTTTTATAGCCAAAGAGATTGTAAATATAATACCAGGCCAGACAGAGTGGGTCATGCCTGTTATCACAGCACTTTGGGAGGCCGAGGTGGCAGGATTGCTTGAGGTCAGGATGTCGAAACCAGCCTGGGTAACATAAGCAAGACGCTGTCTCTACAAAAAATAAAATTAGCCAGGCGTGGTGGTGTGTGCCTGTAGCCCTAGCTACTCAGGAGCCTGAGGTGGGGAAGTTTGCTTGAGCCCAGAAGTTGGAGAGTTCAAGGCTACAGTGAGTTGTGATCATGCCACTGCACTCCAGCCTGGATGAAAGAGTGGGACACCGTCTCCAAATAAATAAATAAATAAATAAATAAATAAATAAATAAATAATCATATGTGTTACTGTGTCTTGATTTACAGTACTGTGTGAAACAGCTCATCCTGTTGTTACTAAATAAATGATCAATGAATTATCCGAATTATCGTACTCTGGTAAGCACATTCATTGAGAGAAAATGTTCAAACATTTGCAGTGAAAGCTAGTTTCACTCACTTTTGTTGTTGTTGTTGTTAGTTTTTGTGGATTTCATAGCCTTATGCAAAACCGAATTCTAAAGAATTTAATGTTGACAGTACTGATTTTCCTGAGATCTTAAGATAGGGAGTTAGTATGCTTTTGGAATTCTCTGGGGTTTTTAGTCTATGACTTATTAGCTTGTTAAAGCATCAAATGAGTGAGGATTGAATACGCCTGAGGTAGCCTTCTTTGTTCCACGGCTGGTGATCACATGTATTGACCAGCAGCTGTCTTGCTGGGACATGCATCAAGCGGTACAACATGATAACTACTAATGGAACGTGATATGCTGCCCCTGCCCTACCAATGTTAGATCATCATAAAGGAGATTGTGCTAATTACATAATCTAGTTAAGTCCACACAGAGACTCTCCCACAAAAGAAGAAAATATACTGTTGGTTCTTCCACTTATAATCATATTGTCCAGTTTTCTGGTGTGAATGCTAAAATCTGCCACTTTTTGATTGACTATACATTTATTCCCCCAGGATGCTACCTTATAATACATCATGGTCTTAAGGGAACATATGAAGGGCTAAATATGGCCCATATGGCCCGTATTAGCCTGTTTCTATTACTCATTTGAGGAAGCTAGAAAATTGCTGTTGTAACTGACATTTAGTTCACTTAAGCCTGGATGGAATAAATTGGTGTTACTCCAGACAGTGGAGCAAATTGTCCTAATGCTACCTTTCTCCAGTGATTTGAAATGTTATTTTCACTATATAGGAAATTATTTTACAGCTTTTTGTTGTTTCTGTGCTTTTATTGAGTTCCATTGATCTTTGCATCTATTTTAGAATAGCAATATTTTTTATTGTATTCTTTTAATTTTTAATACAAGCAAACTTGTTTCTCTTGCTTAAAAAACTTATCTGTTTATTTTTTCAGATTTGCACACTAAGATTGTCTATTTCTTAAAAAAAAATCCTGCTAGGCTATTAATTGGATTCCTATTATGTTTATTAAATAATTTAGTGACACATTTTGACAATAAATCTCTATCCAGAAACAGGATTTTTGTCTCTTAGTTTTAAAGTTTTATTAATACACCTACTCTCTTCTGGTTTTTTCTTTCTGTTTCAATGCTTAGGATTGGAAAAACAGATTACGAGTTTAGGTATTGTTTATAAAATAAGAGTAAATACGTTTTAAGAATCTAAAGCGTGTTCAAAGCTTTCTTTTCCTCTACAGTTTTGAAAATACAGTACATGTGTTTCAGTGTATGGACTTCCTGAGACATGGTTTGTCTCTGCAGAGGCAATTTCTAAACTTTTAGCTTTGTGGGTGGGCATCTATCAAATGTGGGATCTACAGCAGTTTTATGCATCTAGTAAGCCATGTATTACCTGGTCTTAAATTATTTGTGTATCTTCTATACCTGTTTCCTTTTGCTAATTGTGTTTCCAAAGGGCAGAATGCATGTGATTATGTGCCTAATGGATTTTGGTTCCATTGAATTAACTAGTACTATACTTGTAATTCTGTAATGCAGCTCACCTCCATTTAAAAATATATATTTTTGGGCTGGGTGCAGTGGCTCATGCCTGTAATCCCAGCACTTTGGGAGGCCGAGGTGGGCAGATTGCCTGAGGTCAGGAGTTTGAGACCAGCCTGACCAACATGGTAAAACTCCATCTCTACTAAAAATACAAAATTAGCCGGGCATAGTGGCACATGCCTGTAATCCCAGGTACTTGGGAGGCTGAGGCAGGAGAACTGCTTGAACCTGGGAGGTGGAGGTTGCCGTGAGCCGTGATCATGCCATTGCACTCTAGCCTGAGGAACAAGAGAGAAACTCCATCTTAAAAAGAATATATATATATGTGTCTGATTAAAATATATATATATATTTTAAACACAGATAGTCATGTATAATTAGATTAATAATATTAACTCTAAAAAATTATTTTAAGCAAATATTTTAGTGAGTTAAGTATATATATATGTGTGTGTGTATATATATAATATATATATATATAATACTTATATATATTATGTCTGATTTACCTTCATGGGTGAAGATCTTTGAACGACAGGGTATGTGTCTTCCGTTTTAACTTTTTCCATTTCCTAGCTCTTTGAACGTTCCATGATGTACTGTCCTCTGCATGTTGGCTAGTCGTGTTGAAATGTCACAGTAGCTTTTAAATAAAAGGCATTGAAGAATGTGCTTGAGTTTCTTGAAGACACCATAGGACTTTCTAAGGGATTTGTGTTGTGTATGTAACAAATGGAACTTAAGAAAGATGTTTTTTTTATCAGCTATGTTGCCTGTTGATCCTGTTTTAAAGGGAAAATTATGTTCTAAAGTGAAAAACCTGGTATTTTTTTGTTCAACTCTCCTTCCCAACTCCTTTCAATCAGAGTATGCTTGTAGGCAGTTTCAAGATTTAGGCATTATTTTTTTCACATACAAATACTTACTCACTAAATATTTGCTTAAAATAATTTTTAGATTATATTTAGTCTAATTTACAGGACTATCTGTGTTTAAATTCAATACCTGGGATGTCATTCTTAGTACACTTTAGATCTTAGTTTCAACTTAAAGTTGTCTTACAAGGACAATATGTTTTGTGAAAAAGAGGAAATGAGTTTAACTTGTTATCTAGATATCTTTTCTAAATGGTCTCTCATAACGTCTCAATTTTTTCTATAATATAAATGAATTTGGGCCGGGCGCAGGTGGCTCAAGCCTTCAATCCCAGCACTTTGGGAGGCCGAGGCGGGCGGATCACGAGGTCAGAGATCGAGACCATCCTGGGGCTAACACGGTGAACCCCGGTCTTCTAAAAAAATACAAAAAAATAGCCGGGCGCGGTGGCGGGGGCTGTGTCCCAGCTACTCGGGAGGCTGAGGCAGGAGAGGCGTAACCCCGGGAGGGAGTTTGCAGTGCTGAGATTTGGGCACTGCACTCAGCCTGGGTGGACAGAGTGAGATCCTTCTCAAAAAAAAAAAAAAAAAAAAAAAAAATATATACTATATAATTATATATATATATATATATATAATGATTTGGGTTAAAATAGGACTTTTTTGTAGTTTTTAAGTGAATTTGTCCTAGGAAAAATATTGTTTTACCATGCATCATAAGAAATCCATAAAATTTTAGAACCATCCAGTAGAACTAATTTTTCCCGAACAGCATAAACATAGACAGTGTGGTACATCTCTTATGAAAAAAATTAATAATATATTTTCAGAAGAGGTTTATTCTTTGAATTTTCTTCCATTAAGTCTCTATTCTTAAAAATTATTAAGCCAGGTGCAATAGCTCCGTCCTGTAATCATAGCACTTTGGGAGGCCAAAGTGGGAGGATCACTTGAGCCCAGGAGGTTAAGGCTGCAGTGATCCATGATTGTGCCTCTGCACTCCAGCCTGGATGACAGAGTGAGCCTGTGTCTCAAAAAAAAACCAAAAAAACAAACAAAAAAAATGCTGAAAGATGACTTCAGTTTGTAAATTTGTTTTTCCTGCCTCAGGAAGTTCTAGAAAATATTTTGGACCTTGATTTATCTGTTTCAGAAACAGACGATTTTATCCAGCTTGTAAGTGGCGAAAAGACAGTGTTTGGATCCATTCCACTGGCTCACCAATATGGAGGCCACCAGGTAAGAGTAGCAACAGCACCACTTCCCTTATGCAAATAGAATTATGTGATGGAAATGCTGTCCTACTAAAGAAATTATTTTACATTAAGTTTTAAATTAGTGCATTGGGAGTTCAACAAGATGTGTCTAAAGGAATATGCCATCAGAGGATGTTTCTAGATTAGCTGATGTGATTTCTTCCTGTGCTAAAGCTGGAGGCTAATTCTTTGAATGGAATGGAGAATACTGGGGCAGCATAAATATAAATTTTCTGTGGATTATTGCTAGAGAACTCATTCAGTTCACTTCTGGCACTTTTGGCAAAATTAGGTAGTACAATGTGTCAATATAAAAGGACAATTAAGCTGGGTGCAGTGGCTCATGCCTATAATCCCAGCACTTTGGGAAGCCAAGGCAGGCAGATTGCTTGAGTCTAGGAGTTCAAGACCAGACTGGGCAACATGACGAAACCCTGTCTCTACAAAAATTAGCCAGGCATGGTGAGACGTGCCTGTAGTCCCAGCTGTTTAGGTGGCTAAAGTGGGAGGATTGCTTGAGTCTGGGAGGCAGAGGTTGCAGTGAGCCGAATTTGTGCTGCCACACTGCAGCCTGGGTGACAGAGTGAGACCCTGTCTCAAAAAATAAATAAATATAAAACAATGACAAAGAAGGACAAATAGATTATAATTATATCAAGATAGCCATAAAACAATTTACAGCTACTAGAATGGCAGTAAATCAAGATTCCTTGGGGGTGTTATTTGTACTGCAGAAATCAGGAAGGAATTAAGAAACATTCTGGAAATTCGGCAAGATGTTAAGCAAGAAATTAAGCAACAAGTTCAGGGTAGGGTATCTGACTAATTAAAAACAGAAACAGGAACATAGAACCAGTTGTTGTGACTGTGACTTTCCTGTAAGCTAGATAAAACTAACACTCTCTGGTGGTTTGGGGGCTTTTTGGTAATACTAGTTTGCTCAGAAGCAATTTGTAAGACACATAGTAAAGTATCGTAAGATTGGTGTAGGATTGGCTGGGCGTGGTGGCTCAAGCTTGTAATCCCAGCACTTTGGGAGGCCGAGATGGGCGGATCATGAGGTCAGGAGATCGAGACCATCCTGGCTAACACAGTGAAACCCCGTCTCTACTAAAAGAATACAAAAAACTAGCCGGGAGAGGTGGCGGGTGCCTGTAGTCCCAGCTACTTGGGAGGCTGAGGCAGGAGAATGGCGTCAACCCGGGAGGCGGAGCTTGCAGTGAGCTGAGATCCGGCCACTGCACTCCAGCCTGGGTGACAGAGCGAGACTCTGTCTCAACCAAAAAAAAAAAAAAAAAAGATTGGTGTAGGATTAAATTAGGAAATACATGTAAAGTGCTTAACATGTTAACTATTACAATTATTATAACATCAGGTTCTGGTTTGCTGGGTTAGTTATAGCCTTTCTTCTTCAAAGTCCTATAGACAAAAAGACAAAGTAATCAAGCCATTAGGAGGACTTTAAGGGTCACCTGTGACAAACTTGAACATCAATTTCTTTTTCTTTTCATCTTTTAAGTTCAGGGGTACATGTGCAGGATGTGCAGGTTTGTTACATAGGTAAATGTGTGCCATGGTGGTTTACTGCACAGATCATCCCATCACCCAGTTATTTATTTATTTATTTATTTATTTATTTATCTATTTAGTGTATTTATTTTGAGATGGAGCTTTGCTCTGCTCTGTCACCCATGCTGGAGTGCAATGGCATGATCTCGGCTCACTGCAACCTCCGCCTCTTGGGTTCAAGTGATTCTCCTGCCTCAGCCTCTCAAGTAGCTGGGATTACAGGAACACGCCACAATGCCAGGCTAAATTTTTTTTGTGTGTGTGTATTTTTTCTAGAGACAGAGTTTCACCATGTTGGGCAGGCTGGTTTCGAACTCCTGACCTCAAGTGATCTGCCTGCCTTGGCCTCCCAAAGTGCTATGATTATGGACATGAGCCACTGCTCCCAGCCCCCATCACCCAGTTATTGAACTCAGTGTCCATTAGCTATTCTTGTTGATGCTCTCCCTGCCCCCACCCCCCACAGGTGTCCAGTGTGTGTTGTTCTTCTCTGGCGTGTCCATGTGTTCTCAGTCGGCTCCAACTGAAAACTGAGAAGATGCAGTGTTTGGTTTTCTGTTCCTGTGTTTGTTTGCTGAAGGTAATGGCTTCCAACTCCATCCATGTCCCTGCAAAGTACATGATCTTATTCCTTTTTACGGCTGTCATGGGCCAGACTCTTGACAATATTCAGTGATTCACCAAGCGCACATTTCATGTTTATTATACTTTATGCATAGTATGTATCCTACTCTGTTCGGGCTGCTGTAACAAAATGCCTTGGACTGGGTAATTTGTAAACAACAGAAGTTTATTGCTCCCAGTTCTGGAGTTCAGGAAGTCCAAGATCAAAGCATCTACACATGTGGTATCTTTTGAGGGTTCTCTGCTTCATAGATGACGCCTTCTCACTTGTCCTCACATGGCAGAAGGGGAAGGCAGCCCTCTGGGGCCTCTTTTATAACGACACGAATCCCAATCATGAGGATGGAGCCCTCGTGACCGAATCACCTCCTAAAGACCTTAATTTCTAATACCATCACTTTGGTGGTTGGTTATCGACATAGGAATTTTGGGGGGATGAAAACTGTCAGACTGTAGCAATGTGTTTTTATAAGATTTCCATTTCAGAAATTCCCTCAAAATATTCATGTTTAAATAAATGATGGGTTATTTATTTTTACAGCGTCTCTTTCTCTCTAATTTCATCTGGATGAAATGATACCATTACATGTGGGCCTATAATAACTGTGTAGGTCTTTTTGCTTCTGGTGATTGGATATGATGTTCCAGTCACAGACTATTGGTATGACTGGTATAACACTACTAATTTTCGTGGCTGTGACATGTATATGCAGTTTATCTGAATTCCAAGCCACAATCTTAACGGTTTAAATGGTCTCAAGTATTACTTCTAATAGGACATTAGTAGAATTTTCATCTCTAGATCTTCACATATGCAGAGATATTTCCATTGTGCTTTTGTCCTAACATTTGCCCAGGAGCCACTGTGGTACAGTGAGAATAGTGCTAGATAGGAAAAAAGAATATGTGAAACCTAGAGCTGGCCCTACAGGAACTCACTTTGTGACTTGGGCAAGTCACTTAAACAATCCGACCCTCATTTTCACCATCTAAAATGAGTTTAGGCTGGGCACGGTGGCTCATGCCTGTAATCCTAGCACTTTGGGAGGCCAAAGTGGGAGGATTACTTGAGCCCAGGAGTTTGAGACCAGGCTAGGCAACATAGGGAGACCCTGTCTCTACAGGAAAAAAAAAATTAGAAAAATAATTAGCTAGATGTGGTAGTGCACACCTGTAGTCCCAGCTACTCGGGAGGCTGAGGTGGGAGGATCGCTTGAGCCTGGAAATCAAGGCTTCAGTGAGCCATGATCATGCCACTGCCCTCCAACCAGGGCAGTAGAGTGAGACTCAAAATAAATAAATAAAATAAAATAAAATGAGGTTAGACTAGAACCCCCTATGTCTTTCAGTGTTAATATTGAGGAATGTGATTCAGTGGCTGTTCATGAAGTAACGTTTAGAATAATAGATTAAGCTCATATGTTTTTTCAAAGTGACTACATTTTATTGCTCAGAAAAAGATACATGAAAATAAATATCCAGATTAGTATTGTGGATGAGTCCTGACTATATGAATAATACAGTCAACCAAAAACTACTTATTGGCCCTTTCCTGTGCCTACCATTGGACTACACTTTCAGGGGTCCAGGAGTAATCAGTATTTCTCTAAGTAATTAATTAATTACTGTAGAGATGAGTTCTTGCTATATTGCCCAGGCTGGTCTTGAACTCTGGGCTCAAGCAGTCTTCCCGCCTTGGTCTCCCACAGTGTTGGGATTACAGGTATGAACCACCATGCCCAGCCTGGGAGTAATAAGTATGTCTCAGTCCCTGGTCCAAAGAAAATCACAGTCTTTGAAAAGACTTAAACACATGGAACAAATGAATGATAAAAAATCAGAAGTCAGTTAAAGAGAGATGGATCAGGTTAGCTTTATGGAGGAAGAGGAAATTGATCTTGAGTAGAAGTTTAGGTAGGATTTCAGTCGGGGGAGGACAGAGAGTGGGTTGTGTGGCAGAGGGGATAATAGCATCAAAAAAGGCCCAGAGGTAGTGAGTATGGGAGTCTATTGAAGGACACCAGCCACAGGGCAGGGGCTCTGTCACCCTGGTGTGGAATCCATCTTGACATCTAAACACCTGTTAAGTACAGCATTCCTTATGAGAAATAAATGTGAGTTCTAGTTACTGATTGTATTTATGTTAAGCACCTATGTAAAATAAATAGCTCATTCCCTTATTCAGGATCGAGTACAGGGGAAAGGTCACTATTGCTGAGACTAGTGGGGAATCAAGAGTTTGGAGCCCCACAGCTCTGTCTCAGCCTTTAGCTGGATTAGAGGCTTGCTGGCTGTAAAAGTGTGGTTCTGGACATTCGGATTCATTCTTTAAGGAATAAAGAAATGCCCTTGATCCTTTATGGATGAAATTAGTTATTTTTCTGATAAATTCAGATAATATATTATTTTTTATTAAAATAATTTTTTAAGAAAAGATGTTTTGCCGTATTCCTATAGCCTGAAAGACTTTTATTCTAAAATAAATATTTCCTTTTATTTTTTGTTTTGAGATGGAGCCTCACTCTTGTTGCCTAAGTTGCAGTGCAGTGGCGTGATCTCGGCTCACTGCAACCTCAGCCTTCTTGAGTTCAAGTGATTCTCCTGCCACAGCCTCCTGAGTAGCTGGGATTACAGGGGCTCGCCACCACACCCAGCTAATTTTTATTTTTATTTTTTGTATTTTTGGTAGAGATGGGATTTTACCATTTTGGCCAGTCTGGTCTCAAACTCCTAACCTTGTTGTACACCTGCCTTGGTCTCCCAAAGTGCTGAGATTACAGGCGTGAGCCACCGCGCCCGGCCAATAAATGTTTCTTTTTAAGGTGCGGTAGTGCTGCGTGCTGCAGGATCATGGTTCAGAATTGGATCGTTAGAAATTTTGGCTCATTATGGTGAACTAGATTCATTGAGGTTAGAAAATTACATTTTTCTTTGCTTGTTTTATTTTATGTCTATGATTGATGACCAAGAATTTAAGGAAATTACATTTTTTAAGCTATGAAAGTGACTATTTTCCCCAGCTTTACTCAAGTATAATTGGCAGAAAATTGTGTACATTTGAGGTGTAAAATGTGATGTTTTGACATATGTATACGTTTTGAAATGATTATCACAATGAAGCCAATTAACACATGCATTACCTCATATGGTTACTTTTTTTGGTGAGAATACTTAAGATCTGCTCTCTTAGCAAATTTCCAAGGTGCAAGGTGTTATTATCAACTATAGTCTATCCATTTGGTCTTCAGGATTTACTCATCTTATAACTGCAACTTCGTGTCCTTTGAACAACTTCTCCCCATTTCCCCTACCTCATTGACCCTGACCACCACTGTTCCACTCTCTATTTCTATGAGTTTGACTTTTTTAGATTCCCCGTATAAGTGAGATTATGCAGTATTTGTGTTTCTGTGTCTGGCTTATTTCACTTTAACATAATGTCCTTGAGCTTCATCCATGTTGTTGCAAATGGCAAGATTTTCTTCTTTTTTTAAGTCAGAATAAGAAATTACATTTTTAAAAATGGTACAAGACAACTGGAAAAAATGCTTATTTATGTGCTGTGAAGTTAAATATTTTCTGTTTTCTTATAAATAAGATGCAATATTTCAAATAAATATTTGTCACGTTTGCTATTGCGCTGAACACCATGTAGATTTTTTAGGAGATTAAAAAAAGAAGTATACGACCCAATAGTCCCGTTTCTCAAAAAACTTATAATGTAGGATGCAACCCAGTTACAGATGAGGGCCTCCATACCACTCACACACTGGGGGGTGGGGAAGTGACTCAAATTTCTCAATTCTGTAGTCTCCGGAAATCCAAACATCTCTTCCCAATTCCTGGGGTTCCCCGGGTGTATCTTCTGTCTTGTGTCTCCCTCCACCTGGACTCCAGCTTTGATATGTGTGATAGTACCTATTTCACACTGGGCTGACCCAGATGTGAAACAGCCCCATCAAAAGGATGAACACAAACAGCACGCCAAATGTACACAACGTCTTTAAGAACAGAAAGAGTCTTGCTGAAGATTTCTGTGGGGAAGATGGAGGAGGGATTTTTTTTTTCAAAAGAGCAAAAGCAATAAATTCTTCCCCTTGGGTCATGCAGTGTGGCTTCCATCATTCTCCAAGATCTTGGTACCTGCTGGCATCTGTGCTTACAAAATCCCATCTTCTTCGAGCAGACTTAGCAAGATGTTCCTTCAAACAAAAAACCTTTATGAGGAGTTCTATTTCCATTTGTTAAATTAATACAGTTTTTAAAAGTTATTGGAAATACTTAAGGAAAAATACCTTACACAAACTAGGATCATTTAGAATATGGATCCTATATTATAGTTATCAGCATAGTAAATACGGATTTGGACCAGGAAGAATACGCAAAAAATGAAGGAAATGTATAAGAGCAAAGAAGTCATCGCACTTGTCACAGCTGCTCTGTCTCTTATTTCAGCAACATTTACTGAGTTTCTGGTCATCTGGCCGGTGGAGAATTGGCTACTTTCACGAGGCGTTATTTTTAACTACCCATTTGCTTTCTGGGTCAGTTCTGCCTGGATTCACATTATGTCACTGAAATTGCTCCATCTAGTGGTCATGTTTCAGTTATAGTTCAGGAATCTCCAGCATTTAATGCATATCATTGACCACTTCATCCTTGACATGCCTCCACTAGCTAATATGACATATTCTCATATGTCAGTGTATGGTGTATAAATATATATATTACATAGATAGATATTAGACAAATGCTAATCTACACTTACTATTTTAACTGGGTTTTAGTAATTTCCAAATCATATCTACAGCTGAAATTTGTTTCCAGATTTCCTCTTATTCAATGCAGTCCATACTAGTGGTTAGTCAGGTAACTAGAATAGTTGGTTAAAATGGGAATAGAACATATGATACATATGCAGTTTATATATTTTATTTATTACATGTTTGCTGAATCCTGGTACAACTTTAAATATTTTAATCTCAGACATTTGCCAATTCTTTGTCACCTCATGTGTGAAGCCTTAAATGACTTACCACAAATACTCATTCTCTGCTCTGTTGTCGCTGTTCATTTTATATAATTCTGGTATTGCATTTATTATAATGTAGCATCATGATTTCTTCATATGTTCTTCTCCCCTAGTAGAGCATGTGCTCTTTGAGGTTTGGGTTCTGGGTCTTACCTTTCCTTTTCCTAGCACTTGCCCCGGGCTTAGTATATAGCAGGTATAGCAGGTACTCAATGGATGTTTATTGAGCTGATCAAATTTGACACATAATAATGTAGAACCTCATATGATCTTAGAAACATATTTTCATTTTTGATTGGTATTGAAATATTACTTTTTGGCTGTTTTGGTAGTAAAACCTTGTTCTTCAAGTTTTAACATCTTGAGCCTGTTCTAATGAATTCATAGATGTTGAGGGATTTAGGTACTTGGATATTGGATACTGTGTTCTGAGGGACACTGATGCTACCTCCTTTTTATCTCCAGGGCATTATTAGGCTTCATCATGCAGGAACATTATCCCTCGATGGATGTCAAAGAACCTAGATACCTGGTAAGTATTTATTTGTTTGTTTGTTTTTTATAATTGCAACTTTTATTTTAGATTCAGGGGCAATGTGCAGATTTATTACTTGGGTATATTGCATAATGCTGAGGTTTGGGGTATGACTGATCCCCTCACTGAGGTAGTGAGCATAGTACCCAATCATTTTTCCACCCTTCCCTTCCCCAGAAGTCCCCAGTGTCTATTGTTACCATCTTTATGTCCACGAGTACCCAATGTTTAGTTCCCACTTAGAAGTGAGAATATGCAGTATTTGGTTTTCTGTCCCTGTGTTAATTCATTTAGGATAATGGCCTACAGCTACATCTATGTTGCTGCAAAGGACATGATTTCATTCTTTTTTTTATGGCTGTGTAGTATTCCGTGATTTCCATGTACCACATTTCCTTTATCTAACCCATAGTTGATAGGCTTTAACTTGATTCCATGTCTTGCTATTGTGAATAGTGCTATGATGAACATACAAAGACCGGTGTGTTTTTGATAGAATGATTTGTTTTCTTTTGGATGTATACCCAGTAACGGGATTGCTGGTTGAACAGTAGTTATGTTTTAGGTTCTTTGAGAAATATCCAAATTGCTTTCCACATGGGTGACCTAATTTACAATCCCACGTGGTAAGCATTTAAAGAGAAAAGACAATTCTCTGTTTTCTCTCGCTGACCTGCCAACACTAGAGATTCCAACTTAGAATTTAAAACACTAACGCTAGCAAAGGAAGTGCAGAGCCATTTGAACATTTTGCTACAGGAAGTTAAGATGCACCACTTCTTAAACAAGGCATAGACAAGACAGTTATTTTGTTTAAAAGATGCCTAGAAAAAAAGAACAGGTGTTCCTACATCCTGACAGTATACGTTATTTTTTGAGCAGCATTTATAACTTGATCACATACATTCTTTCATCACACATTAGATATATAATATTTCTGTTGTAGTAGTTCTAAAGTAAATAAAATGCATAACAGGAAAATGTGTTTTTCTATTGTTATGGAAATTTTTTGATCTCACTAACACTTTTCCATTATTTTAACAGTCACTGAGAAGGGAATTCCTTTATTTTTCTTGGTGACACATTTGAAGTTTAATAACTCACATTGCTGAAACTTAACTCCCTCATGCTGAATTCTGTTGTTTTTACTTTGGTTATTGGCCATGGAGAAACTTGATCATGATACTGTGTCTAAGCCTCTTATGTATTATTTCTGGATGAATAATTTTACTTTTCTCTATTTTTCTTACAAGTACTAATTTCCACTCCTTTAGTCATCTTTTGACCCACCTTTGAAGTTTTCCTGTATGCTTCTTGTGGCTTATCGGAGGATCCTAAAAGAGTATACATTGCTAAAAAACCTGAGAAATCTCTAAATTTCATTTTAGGATTTTTTTTCTATTGTGGTATCTGAGATAGCACTACTTATTGCCTTGTGGACATCTGTTAGTTTTGCTCAGACAGTAGATATCAAGAGATATATCAAGTTATATATAGAGATATATATATATAGACAAGTTGTCTACTGATATTTCATTCTTCTGATGAGAAAGTAGAATTTGTTGAAGTAGAAAGCTTCATTTTTTGTGACTTTAAAAAATTCCTATTGATGAGCTTCTTAACATTTGTAATATGTAAGTTTCCCCCTTATCTGCATTCTCACTTTCCACAATTTCAGTTACCTGTGGTCAACCATGGTCTAAAAATATTAAATGGAAAATTCTAGAAATAAGCAATTCCTAAGTTTCAAGTGCTCACAATTCTGAGTAGCATGATGAAGTCTTGTTCCATCTTGTCTGAGATGTGAATTCTCTCTTTGTCTAGTTTATCCATGCTGGAGACACTCCCTGGCCATGAGTCACTTCGTCCCATGAGTCACCTAGTAGCTGAGTAGTTCTATGGACCATTGCAGTACTCAGTGCTTGTGTTCAAGTCACCTTTATTTTACTCAATAATGGTCCCAAAGTGCAAGAGTAGTGATGCTGGCATGCTTTTATCATTGTTCTATTTTATTATTATTGTTTTTAATCTCTTACTCTACTTAATTTATAAATTAAACTTTATCCTAGGTATATTTGCATAGGAAAAGTCATAGTTTTAGAGAGTTTGGTACTATCTGTGGTTTCAGGCATTCCCCTGGGGGTGTTGGAACACATCCTCTGCAGATAAGTGGGGACTACTGTCTACAAATTGGTTTTTAATGATAGAGAAAGATGTTTTTCATGTTTAAAATGGTTTTGAACAGATCAGGATGATGTTACCTGTAAGATTATGTATATGAGTATGTATCTCTTTAAAGCAATTTTTAAATTTTTAATAAATACTACATGCTTATGGTAAATAATTTACAATATACAGAAGTGAGTAGAGTTTTATTCTCCAAAGTAATCACTGTTAACCATTTTATTATTAATTTTTCTGGACTTTTTTCTATGATGTACAAATGTCTCCAGCAATAAAAGGGGCTACCTATTTTCCTACTGTCCTAAAATGGCTCATATTTTAGTTTTCCTCTTTTCACAACCTCCAAAATTTACTCTTATTCCTCTACTAGTCTCAAGTTCATTTTAAGTAATACATATTTTTAAACAACTGCTAGGAATTTAGGATAAATAAAAGGGGAACTTCTATTTCTTGGCTTTTATTACTATAGTATTTGACATTTGGGGGAGGGGATTATGAAACAAAAGGCTAAATGTAATTTTAAAATACAGTTTTAACATTTTTAGCTATTTGATGTTACCAATTAAACTTTCAATTGATAATGTCATTTTGTTTCATCTCTAAAACATATGGCATTTCCATAACCTTTTCTATTCTGGATAATAAAGGTAAAAGAAAAATATTTTATAATCATGTTTTGGAATTTTTTTTGTTGTTGTTTTAGGTGTTTGTAATACTGATAACTTCAGTTTGTTATCCATTACAATTGCCTACGGTCCGTTTGGTTTTATGTACAATTTGTGTATGTGTGCATACATACACACCGAATTTCACTAAAAAAAATCATCTCAAGTTATCTCAGGTAAACTGTTATAGATAACACAGTGACGGAGTAGTAGAAAGAATTGGGTTCATTTATAAAATGGTCATTTTTATGTGCCTACCAGAGCTTCTGGATTCCACAAGTGATACAACAATGATCCCTTTATGGTTTCTGCCCTGAGAGAATATATACCAAAACGACCAGCCATGCTGGCGAGCACCTGTAACCCCAACACTTTGGGAGGCCAAGGTAGGAGGACCTCTTTGGATGATGAGTTCGAGGCTGCAGTGAGTTGCAGCGGTGCCGTTGCACTCCAGCCTGGGTGACTGAGCAAGACCCTGTGTTTAAAAAAAAATCCAAATCAAAATCCAATACATGCTAGAGAAGATGGCATGAGGTATTCCAGGAAACATGTTGCCAGACAGATGAGAATTTGAGTTTAGCATCTGACCCTTCATGCTCTGTGCCTTTGGAAAAGTTACTTAACTTCTCATTCCATTAGTATATGAAATGGAGGTAACAGAAATCCAGTATTGGCACTGGAGAGATTAGAGGTGTTGCGGAGAACATGCTACTTGAGTAGGAGACTGAAGTACGTATGTGATAGACTGGAAATTCTTATAGGATAGAAACAGATTTCTCTATTAGACGAATGTTCATGTTTTAAAAGTTTTAATGTATTCTATTACCTTCAACTTAATGTCAGAAAGATTTTTATCTAATAAATACAGATTCAGATGTTCAGATATGAGCTTAAAAGCAAAGAAAGATGCTATTTATTATAATTATCCCCACTGTGGCTGGGGGCAGTGGCTCACGCTTATAATTCCAGCACTTTTGGAGGCTGAGGCAGGAGGATCCCTTGAGGTCAGGAGTTCAAGACAAGCCTGGGCAACATAGGGAGACCTTTTCTCTACAGTTAATTAAAAAAATTAGCTGGGTATGGTAGTACTTGCCTGTGGTCTCCCAGCTACTTGGGAGGCTGAGGCAGGAGGATCACTAGAGCCTCAGAGGTGGAGGTTACAGTGAGCTGGGATCATGCCACTGTATTCCAGCTTGAGTGACAGAGTAAGACTTTGTCTCAAAATAAATAAATAAATACATACATAAATAAAATAATTTCCAGCATAAAGCTATGTTTTATTTTAAATTGAAATTTGGTACCAAACACATCTGAGGATGAAAGAAGATATAAAATAGGAAATCAGGCCAATATTGAGATGTTTAATTTTAATAAGTTGTTACAAGCTCTAAACCCATTGCTGGACCCTAGGCAAAAGCAGCTGTGAGGAAATCCATAATCCACTGATAAAATCTGTGTGAAAACATATATGTATAATGATTATTTTTCTTGAAAACTAAGAAACTAACATCTAAAAAACTATCTTATTATTTAGTGTTATATATTTTTTCTAGTTCAGTTTGGGCTTTTTTGTCCATGGCTACTGTGGTATAGTTTTTTTCTTACTTACTGCTTTTTAGATGCTGCGAAATCTGTTTATTTCCTGTTTAATCCAAGAGTTATTTATCATTGTATTTCTTTTTTTAATCACTGCATTTCTTAATTTCTAAGTAGTTGGAATTATTTTGTCTGTATTTTTATGACTAAAGAGTATGTTTGATAAAACTCTACTATTCAAAATGTGTTAAGCCTTCTTTGTGGCCCAACATAAAACATTTTTGGATGTGTTTGGTGATTATATGTAAAAACATGTATAGTGAGAAGTTTTAATATATAAAATTGAGTGTATTGATTACATTATTCAAGTCCTTGAATTTTCAAGTCCTCTCTATTTTCTGTTAGATAAGTTAGATTCTTTTTCTTCTCTTTTCTTTTCTTTTTTTTCTTTAACAGTCTCACTCTGTTGCCCAGGCTGGAGTGCAGTGGTGCAATCTCTGCTCACTGCAACCTCCGCCTCCAGGTTCAAGCAATTCTCCTGCCTCAGCCTCCCGAGTAGCTAGGATTACAGACACCCACCATCATCCCCGACTAATTTTTTTGTACTTTTGGTAGAGACAAGGTTTCACCATGTTGGCCAGGTGGGTCTCGAACTCCTGACCTCAGATGATCCACGTGTCTCGGCCTCACAAAATGCTGGGATTACACAGGTAATTTAGATTCTTAAGAGATGTATATTAAAAGCTCCTACTTTAATTATATTTTTATCCAAGTTTTTTCTAATTGTTTGAAATTTACATATTTTGCTATTTATTATTGGTAGATACAGATTTTTTTATTTATATTTTCTTCAAAAAATAGCTTTCATCCTAACAATGATTCCATTTATTCGGATTTATACTTACAACATTGCTTTCAATTCATCTGACATGAATATTGCCATTCATGCTTTCTTTTGGTTGAGTTTACCTTGAATCTCACTTTATCTTTTGCCTTTATCTACCTATCTTTACTTGTTTTAAAGTGTTCTTCTTGTAAAAAGAATGTAGAGCCAGATTTTGATTCAATGTGATAGTTTCTGTCCTAATAGAAGTACATAGGCTGATCACATTTATTATAACAATTGATATATGTGATTTATTCCTTCTATCTTACATTGTACTTCGTTTTACTGTTGGCCTCCCCCAGACTTGCTTATCCTATCCTTTTCTGATTTGAAATTCATTCTTCTCCCCGACACCCCACCCTCTGTTGATGTGGAAACTTGACTGGAAAACAATTCTACGATTCCACTCATAGTTATCTTCTTTTTTTGTCGCTTTCATGGGAAAACAAGTTTTTTAGATATTTTTCCTCATGAAGATTCTATTTGTCCATTGCTTTCCCCTTCATCCCAATAAGAATGCTTTTATGTTTTGCATCTAGTTATGTAGCTGCTAGATTTGCTAAGATAGTTTAATATGTTTTATGTTTTGCATCTAGTTACGTAGCTGTTAGATTTTGCTAAGATGGTTTAATATTTTGAATTTCAGATTATTTGGTTTTCCCTTGAAGTGCATCTCCTCTGTTTAAAGTGTCTTTGCCTTTGACACTCCCCATCCCCCACTTGGAGTCATTTCTCTGCTTACCACCATCCTTTTTTCATGGTTCCATCTTCAAGTCTCTGTCTTAATTACTTTCTTCAGTGTTTTGCCCAAACAGAGTAGAAAGGTGATATATTCTCTGAATCTTTGCATGACTGTTAGTACAGTTTTTACTTTACTCCAACAGATGATTGACATTCATTTGCATGTAACACATCATCTTGCCTCTTTGTCTACCACATGGCCATATTCCCATATTCTCCAGGCTAGTTTTTATCAATGGTAAGCTGATATTTTAATCTCTGTCTATCTACTGTGTGGTCTCTTATTCTGAATTTAGACTGAAGAGAAAAAAGAACATAGTTGCCTTAATACGTAAATAATACGTAGAACAATTTGTAATGTTTATAATTGCTCAAATGGAAATATCATATGTATGTATATGAATAAGCGTGAATGGTATTCTGAGTACATTAGTATTATATCAAATGTTAAATATTGATTGATTCAACTACTAGTCATTGAGCTCCTGGAGGCCAGGGACCACATTTTAATCATTTCTGTCTCTCTAACGTATTTGCTAGAAGACAAACCTTCCTACCCTTCCTCTCCCCCAACTCCTCCAATCTAAAATTGAGCCTGTTTTCAGTACAACAGTACAAGAAGATTCCAGATGGAACTCAAGGCATATAGTGATTTTATTAGCCCTGGTAGCAAAAATATTGTTTTAATAAAGATAAAAATTTTATATTCCATCTGTGATTTTCTTAATTTAAAAATATATTGGTACTACAGTCACATCGTTCAAAATCAAAGTGATATAAAATGATATCCATTAAGCCATCTTGCTCCCACCCTTGTCTCCATCAGTTTTGTACCTGGTTTTCCCTGCAGAGTTCATTCATTCAACAAATATTTATTGAGTACTTAGGTGTTCAGTGTGTGCCAGACACTGTTCTAAGTGCTAAGGGCACAGTGATGAAACAAAACAAAACAAAACAAAACAAAAAAAAAACAGGAAAAATGATAGTGTCCGCATGATGCTTACTTCTGGTAGGAGAGACAAATTAACAAAACAAATAAGTTATATTGAGTATTAGGAGACAAGTGCTATGGAGGGAAAGAAAACAGGTGTGCACTACCATGCCTGGCTGATTTTTTTTTTTTTTTTTAGAGATGAGGTCTTGCAATGCTGCCCAGCCTGGCCTCAAACTCCTGGGATCCAGTGATCCTCCCCGCTTTGCCTCCAAAATACTGAGATTACAGGCATGAGCCACGTGCCCAGCCAAGATATTTTTTTTTTTCTTTTGAGACAAGGTCTGGCTCTGTCATCCAGACTGGAGTGCAGTGGCTCATTGCAGCCTCTGCCTCCTAGGCTCAAGGGATCCTCCCACTTCAGCCTCCTGAGTAGCTGGGACTATAGGTGCATGCCACCACACCTGGCTTAGTTTTGAATTTTTTTTGTAGAAACAGGGTTTTGCCACATTAACCAGACTGGTCTCAAACTCCTGGGCTCAAGAGATCCAGCCACCTTGGCCTCCCAACGTGCTGGGATTACAGGCGAGAGACACCATACTGGGCCAAGATTTTTTTTTAATTGGTTAATAAAAAAGAAGGTTTGGTGTTGCCTAAAATAACTAAACAAGGTGATATTTTATACATTGTTTAGTCAAACTGAGTATTTTTTGTCTTCCTTTCAAACACTGATTCAATGTAATTTTGAATGTGTTTTCTCATTATTTGTCTTGTGAAAGAATTCCCTATTTGAAGGAAAGATAGAGTTTGAGGAGACAAGTAGTTAATTTTGTCTTTTGTTTTATTCATTGTTAGTAACATGAATGGCTCAGATTCTGAAGGAAGAAAAAGAATGACAAGTAAGTAAGCGTTTTGATTTTCTCAACTTGAAGGATTATCACATAAAAGCAATGGGTTTTGAAAACCAAAAGTGATGACTTATGGTTTTGAGACTGAGTTGCTTTGTTTTTAACTAAGATTTTCTTTTTTTCTTTCCCTCTTTCTCCCTTTCCCTCTTTCTCTATTTCTCTCTTCCTGTCTTTATTTCTTTCGACGAAGTCTCCCTCAGTTGCCCAGACTGGAGCGCGGTGGCGCGATCTCCGCTCACTGCAAGCTCCGCCTCCTGGGTGAACGCCATTCTCCTGTCTCAGCCTCCTGAGTCGCTGGGACTACAGGTGCCCGCCTCCATGCCCAGCCTTAACTAGGATTTTCTAGGTGAGTGTATTTTAGTTGAGTTGAAGTTTCTAATTTTAGCCAGTGACTTTTAGCTTGGAGTATGATCACTCTGCTTTGAGTACGTTTGCATACTAATATTAAAATACTATTATCTTAAAAGATGGGCCGGGCGCAGTGGCTCACCCTGTAATCCCAGCACTTTGGGAGGCCGAGGCGGGTGGATCACGAGGTCAGGAGATCGAGACCATCCTGGCGAACACGGTGAAACCCCGTCTCTACTGAAAATACAAAAAAAAAATTAGCCAGGCATCGTGGCAGGAGCCTGTAGTCCCAGCTTCTAGGGAGGCTGAGGCAGGAGAATGGCGTGAACCCGGGAGGCGGCGGAGCTTGCAGTGAGCGGAGATCGCGCCACTGCACTCCAGCCTGGGCGACAGAGTGAAACTCCGTCTAAAAAAAAAAAAAAAAAAAAGGATGGTGCAGCGACACGAAGGTGGTGTGGCATATGGTGGAAAGAACATGGGTTTTGTAATCTGGCAGAAAAATCTCACCTCTGCCAGTTTTTAGCTGTATGACCTGAAATATATTTAACTCTCTGAATCTCCAAGTGCTTAGCTGTAGTAAAATGGGGATGTTTTGCAAGGATCTTATATATTTATATATATTTTTTGAGACAGTTTTGCTCTTATCACCCAGCCTGGAGTGCAATGGAGGGATGTTGGCTCACTGCAAACTCTGCCTCCCGGGTTCAATCAATTCTCCTGCCTCAAATTCCTGAGTAGTTGGGATTACAGATGCCTGCCACCATGCTTGTCTAATTTTTGTATTATTATTAGAGATGGGATTTCACCATGATGACTGGTTGGTCTCAAACTCCTGACCTCTGGTGATCTGCCTGCCTCGACCTTCCAAAGTGCTGGGATTACAGGCATGAGCCACTGCGCCCCACCTTGCAAGGATCTTATAATGTGAGCAATATATGTATAAAGCATCTTGTTATAGCCTGGGCCATAGTACTCACACAGTAAATTAGAGCTGTAGAAAGCAATCACTTGGCCATAATACTCATACAGTGAATTAGAGCTGTAAAAATAAATCACTTCTATGTATTGATTTTCTTTTC
>NW_016815144.1:287042-288779 GCF_001698545.2 Rhinopithecus bieti
TTTTTTTTTTTTTTTTTTTTTTTGAGATGGAGTCTTGCCCTGTTTCTCAGGTTGGAGTGCAATGGTGCGATCCTGGCTCATTGCAACCTCTGCCTCGGAGGTGCAAATGATTCTCCTGCCTCAGCTTCCCAAATAGCTGGGATTACAGGCACCCACCACCATGCCCAGCTATTTTTTGTATTTGTAGTAGAGACTAGGTTTCACCACGTTGGCCAGGCTGGTCTGGAACTCCCGACCTCGTGATCTGCCCGTCTTGGCCTCCCAAAGTGCTGGGATTACAGGTGTGAGCCACCGTGGCTGGCCTACATTTCTATAGTTTCTTTGGAAAGAATAAGATCATCAGGCTCCTACGAGAAAACAGCTGATGTCGTAAAATGAAACATTTCCATGTATGTAAGTATGTTACGCTAGATAGCTCTAGCATTGTATGATTGGGTTTATATTGCAAAGGAGCCCTGCAATATCTCTATCTGCAATACAGTTAGGTTGGCTATAATTCTTTTCCCAGCACTAAACTGAGTTATTTAGCAAACACATACCAAGTCCCTATTATGTGTATCTTTGCATAGTCAAATTGTTAAAGCTAAAGCCACAAAGATGAATTTGATTCCCACCATTAAAAAGCCTATGATTAGGCCAGGTGCAGTGGCTCATGCCTATAATCCCAGCACTTTGGGAGGCCAAGGCGGGAGGATCACCTGAGGTCAGGAGCTGGAGACCAGCCTGACCAACACGGCGAAACCCCACATCTACTGAAAATACAAAAATTAACTGGGCATTGTAGTGCGCACCTGTAGTCCCAGCTACTCAGCAGGCTGAGGCAGGAGAATCACTTGAATCCGGAAAGTGGAGGTTGCAGTGAGCCAAGATTGCACCACTGCACTCCAGCCTGGGCAAGAGAGAGATTCTGTCTCAAAACAAACAAACAAACAAACGAACAAACGAACAAACAAACAAACAAAAACCTATGGTCAGCTGGGCAAGGTGGCTCATGCCTGTAATTTCAGCACTTTGAGAGGCCAAGGCAGGTAGATCACATGAGGCCAGGAGTTTGAGACCAGCCTGGCCAACATGATGAAATTCCATCTCTACTAAAAATACAAAAAAATTAGCTAGGCATGGTGGTACATACCTGTAATCCCAGCTACTAAGGAGGCTGAGGCACGAGAATCGCTTGAACCCAGGAGGTGGAGGTTGCACTGAGCTGAGGTCATGCCATTGCAATTCAGTCTGACTGAGGGAGTGAGACTCTGTCTCAAAAAAATTTTTTTTAAAATTAATAAAGCCTACGACCTAGTGCATCAGTGATTAACATATTATGTGGAACTTTGTTTGAACTTTTGTTTGGACATAATCTTAATTAACTACTGCTTAAAATTTTATTGCCAAAAGACATACAAACAAAATTTCAAACTGGATAAAAATGTACAGAATTAGATAATGCCTCAAAGAATCTTATATACAGACCTAGAATGTGCTGATTTCCAAGTAGTTTACATTTAAAGTACTTAGACTTACACCTGCAATTCCTAATATATTTCAACAGTATTTTATAGCCAAGTTTCTATATAGTGTTTGTCAAATTTGCCACAGTTTTTAACTGGATGACTCTGTTCTCCCTTTCTGCCTAAGCTGAGTCCATCCGCAGTTTCCTTTGCATGTTTGTTACCCTTTTGTGTGAAGACTGTTTATATATATTTTGTGTATGCATTTTATTTTAAAGGTGTTTTGTATGAA